>NW_024070223.1:0-15492 GCF_014754425.2 Oryx dammah
CTTACTCATTGGAAGAAAAGTTATGACCAACCTAGATAGTATATTCAAAAGCAGAGACCTTACTTTGCCGACTAAGGTCCGTCTAGTCAAGTCTATGGTTTTTCCTATGGTTTCTCCATCTTTGGCTGCAAAGAAAAGAATCAATGTTATGTCAGTACTGAATATCTGGTAATTCCATGTGTAGAGTCTTCCCTTGTGACTGTGGTGCATGCTATAAGCTGTGTGTTCTCTTGGCAGAACTCTGTTAGTCTTTGACTGGATGCCTTTTGCATTCCAATGTCAAATTGGTCCATTATTTCAGTTATCTCTTGGCTTTCTACATTTGCATTTCATTCCTCTATGTTGAAAAGGAATGTTAGTTCTAGATGGTCTTGTAAGTCTTCATACAACTGTTCTGTCTCAGCTACTTCGGCATAACTGGTCAGGACACAGACTTGGATTACTGTGCTATTGAATGGTTGTCATGGAAATGAACAGAGATCCTTCTGCTTGCTACACATCTTGTGATCTGTCAGCTTCATTTCTTCATCAGCTCTGAAAGGACAAACATCCACATAGAAAAAAATAAAAAATAAAAAAGTCAACAATCTCCACACGTGTAGACACAAACCAATTATCAAGGTACAGGGAAGTGGGCAAACATGAAACATAGGTGTTTCTGTAACTGACTAACCAATCCTTATTCTGTAGCTGACGAACCAGTGCTTCATATGAAGTATAGAGATTTATATGTTTTTATAGGGAAATCTCCATTTGGATCTCAAATACGGTATCAGTTTAGTTCAGTTCAGTTCAGTTGCTCAGTCATGTCCAACTCTTTGTGACGCCATAAATTGCAGCAGGCCAGGCCTCCGTGTCCATCAACCCCTGGAGTTCACTCAAACTCATGTCTATCGAGTGGGTGATGCCATCCAGCCATCTCATCCTCTGTCGTCCTTTTCTCCTACTGCCCCCAATCCCTCCCAGCATCAGAGTGTTTCTCAGTGAGTCAGCTCTTCAAATGAGTTGGCCAAAGTCCTGGAGTTTCAGCTTTAACATCATTCCTTCCAAAAAACACCCAGGACTGATCTCCTTTAGGATGGACTGGTTGGCTTTCCTTGCAGTCCTAGGGACACTCAAGAGTCTTCTCCAACACCACAGTTCCAAAGCATCAATTCTTCCACACTCAGCCTTCTTCACAGTTCAACTCTCATATCTAAATACTACTGGAAAAAACATAGCCTTGACTAGACGGATTTTGTTGAAAAAGTAATGTCTCTGCTTTTGAATATGGTATCTAGGTTGGTCATAACTTTCCTTCTAAGGAGTAAGGGTCTTTTAATTTCATGCCTGCAGTCACTATCTGTAATGATTTTGGAGGCCAAAAAAATAAAGTCTGACACTGTTTCCACTGTTTCCTCATCTATTTCCCATGAACTGATGGGGCCAGATGCCATGATCCTAGTTTTCTGAAGGTTGAGCTTAAAGACGACATATTCACTCTCCTCTTTCACTTTCATCAAGAGGGTTTTTAGTTCCTCTTCACTTTCTGCCATATAAGTCCAAAATCCTAGATAGAAAATTAGCACCTAAACTTTGATACAGCTGATACAGAACATTACGTGTTTCATGGAACAAACTCTTTGTTTTAATATATGTTTGAGGAATGCAAACACTCTATATTTTATGAAGAAACAGTGGTGTCCTGATTTTCATTTGTGAAATAGAGACAATTGACTTTTACTATTGGTTCTCCTTTTCTTCAGAAAGACAGTGCCAAACTTTCATATGTGAAATATACATATTTCCATATTTAAAGGTAGAGAACCACCAGACATATTTTCATACCTGAGATGGAAAGATTTCCACCTTGCTTATAAGAAAAACTGCTTCCATATTTTCATGAAGTGAAATTAAAAGGGCAATGTATCATGTAGTAAATACAACATCACTATATTGGCATGTAAAGATGTACATGATTCTACATTTGAGTTTAGTTCAGTTCAGTCTCTGGATTTTGTCTAACTCTTTGTGACCCCATGGACTGCAGCATGCCAAGCTTCTCTGTCCATCACCAATTCCTGGAGCATACTCAAACTCATGTCCATCGAGTTGGTAATTCCATCCAACCATTTCATCCTCTGTCATCCTCTTCTCCTCCTGCCGCCAATGTTTCCAACATCAAGGTCTTTTCACATGAGTCAGTTATTCGTGTCAGGTGGCCAAATTATTGGTGTTTCACATTCAGAATCAGTCCTTCCAATGAATTTTCAGGTTTGATTTCCTTTAGCGCAGGCGGCTGCAAGCCAGCACACTAAGCCTGGTCAAGAGGAGCTACCGCACGTCCGAGGTCAGAGGCAGCAGCCTAGAGTGCCAGGCTGCGATGGCACAGGAACAGCCAAGAGGAGCTACCCTGCGTCCGAGGTCAGTGGCGGCCGGCTGGGAGGAGACATCCCATGTCCGAGGTCAGGGTGGTGGCCAGGAGGAGCTACCCCCCATCCAAGGCCAGTGGTGGCCTGGAAGAGACACCCCACATTTGAGGTCAGGAGCAGCCGGGAGAAGACACCTCACACCCAAAGCTAGGGGCGGTGACCCTGAGGAGCCACACTGAGCCCGAGACCAGGGGCAGCAGCTAGGAGGAGCCATCCATGCCTGAAGCCTGGGCCGGTGTCTGAGAGGAGCGAGCCAAGGAGCTGTGGCTGTGCAGGCACAGGAGGGTCTAGAGGAGCTATCCCACGTTGAAGGTCAGGAACAGCTGCGGTAAGGAGATACACCTTGTCCAAGGTAAGGAACAGTGGCTGTGCTTTGCTGGAGCAGCTGTGAAGAGACACCCCATGCACAAGGTAAGAGAAACCAAAGTAGGATGGTAGGTGTGTAAGAGGGCACCAGATGACAGACACACTGAAACCATACTCACAGAAATCTAGTCAGTCTAATCACACTAGGACCACAGCCTTGTCTATCTCAATGAAACCAAGCCATGCCTGCAGGGCAAACCAAGATGGGCGGATCATGATGGAGAGGTCTGACAGAATGTGGTCCACTGGAGAAGGGAATGGCAAGCCACTTCAGTATTCTTGCCTTGAGAACACCATGAACAGTATGAAAAGGCAAAATGATAGGATACCAAAAGAGGAACTCCCCAGGTAATTATGTGCCCAATATGCTACTGAAGATCAGTGGAGAAATAACTCCAGAAAGAATGAAGGGATGGAGCCAAAGCAAAAACTATACCCAGTTGTGGATGTGACTCGTGATAGAAGCAAGATCCGATGCTGTAAAGAGCAATATTGAATAGGAATCTGGAATGTCAGGTTCATGAATCAAGGCAAATTGGAAGTAGTCAAACAAGAGATGGCAAAGATGAACGTCGATATTCTAGGAATCAGTGAACAAAAATAGACTGGTATGGGTGAATTTAAATCAGATGACCATTATATCCACTACTGTGGGCAGGAATACCTCAGAAGAAATGGAGTAGCCACCATGGTCAACAAAAGAGTCTGAAATGCAGTACTTGGAAGCAATCTCAAAAACGACAGAATGATCTCTATTCGTCTCCAAGGCAAACCATTCAATATCGCAGTTACCCAAGTCTATGCTCCAACAGGTAACAGTGAAGAAACTGAAGTTGAATGGTTTTATGAAGACCTACAAGACCTTTTAGAACTAACACCCAAAAAAGATGTCCTTTTCATTATAGAGGACTGGAACTCAAAAGTAGGAAGTCAAAAAACACCTGTAATAACAGGCGAATTTGTCCTTGGAATGCGGAACGAGGCAGGGCAAAGACTAATAGAGTTTTGCCAAGAAAATGCACTGGTCATAGCAAACACCTTCTTCCAACAACACAAAAGAAGATTCTACACATGGGCATCACCAGATGGTCAACACAGAAATCAGATAGATTATATTCTTTGCAGCCAAAGATGGAGAAGCTCTATATAGTCAACATAACAAGACCAGGAGCTGACTGTGGCTCAGATCATGAACACCTTATTACCAAATTCAGACTCAAATTGAAGAAAGTAGAGAAAACTGCTAGACCATTCAGGTATGACCTAAATCAAATCCCTTATGATTATAGAGTGGAAGTGAGAAATAGATTTAAGGGCCTAGATCGGATAGATCTGAGTGCCTGATGAATTATGGACTGAGGTTTGTGACATTGTACAGGAGACAGGGATCAAGACCATCCCTATGGAAAAGAAATGCAAAAAATCAAAATGGCTGTCTAGGGAGGCCTTACAAATAGCTGTGAAAAGAAGAGAGGTGAAAAGCCAAGGAGAAAAGGAAAGATATAATCATCTGAATGCAGAGTTCCAAAGAATAGCAAGAAGACATAAGAAAGCCTTCTTCAGCGATCAATGAAAAGAAACAGAGGAAAACAACAGAATGGGAAAGACTAGAGATCTTTTCAAGAAAATTAGAGATAACAAGGGAACATGTCATGCAAAGATGGGCTCAATAAAGGACAGAAATGGTCTGGACTTAAAAGAAGCAGAAGATATTAAGAAGAGGTGGCAAGAAAACAAGGAAGAAATGTACAAAACAGACCTTCCCGACCCAAATAATCATGATGATGTAATCACCAATCTAGAACCAGACATCTTGGAATGTGAAGTCAAGTGGGCCTTAGAAAGCATGATTATGAACAAAGCTAGTGGAGGTGATGGAATTCCAATTGAGCGGTTTCAAACTCTGAAATATGATGCTGTGAACGTGCAGCACTCAATATGCTAGCAAATCTGGAAAATTCAGCATTGGCTACAGGAGTGGAAAAGGGCAGTTTTCTTTCCAATCTCAAAGAAAGGTAATTCCAAAGAATGTTCAAAGTACTGCACAATTGAACTCATCTCACATGCTAGTAAAGTAATGCTCAAAATTCTCCAAGCCAGGCTTCAGCAATACATGAACCATGAACTCCCTGATGTTCAATCTGGTTTTAGAAAAGGCAGAGGAACCAGAGATCAAATTGCCAACATCTGCTGGATCACAGAAAAGCAAGAGAGTTCCAGAAAAACATCTATTTCTGCTTTATTGACTATGCCAAAACCTTTAACCTTGTGGATCACAATATACTGTGGAAAATTCTGAAAGAGATGGGAATACCAGACCACCTAACCTGCCTCTTGAGAAATCTGTATGCAGGTCAGGAAGCAACAGTTAGAACTGAACATGGAAGAACAGACTGGTTCCAAATAGGAAAAGGGGTACATCAAGGCTGTATATTGTCATCCTGCTTATTTAACTTATATGCAGAGTACATCATGAGAAACGCTGGACTGGAAGAAACACAAGCTGCAATCAAGATTGCCGGGAGAAATATCAATCACCTCAGATATGCAGATGACACCACCCTTATGGCAGAAAGTGAATAAAAGCTAAAAAGCCACTTGATAAAAGTGAAAGAGGAGAGTGAAAAAGTTGCTTAAAGCTCAACATTCAGAAAACGAAGATCATGGCATCTGGTCCCATCACTTCATGGGAAACAGATGGGGAAACAGTGGAAACAGTGTCAGACTTTATTTTGGGGGGGCTCCAAAGTCACCGCAGATGGTGACTGCAGCCATGAAATTAAAAGACGCTTACTCCTTGGAACAAAAGTTACGACCAACGTAGGTAGTATATTCAAAAGCAGATACATTACTTTGCCAACTAAGGTCCGTCTAGTCAAGGTTGTGGTTTTCCCTGTGGTCATGTATGGATGTGAGAGTTGGACTGTGACGGGGGCTGAGCACCAAAGAATTGATGCTTTTGAACTGTGGTGTTGGAGAAGACTCTTAAGAGTCCCTTGGACTGCAAAGAGATCCAACCAGTCCATTCTGAATGAGATCAATCCTGGGTTTTCTTTGGAAGGAACGGTGCTAAAGCTGAAACTCCAGTATTTTGGCCACCTCATGCGAAGAGTTGACTCATTGGAAAAGACTATGATGCTGGGAGGGATTGGAGGCAGGAGGAGAAGGGGACGACCGAGGATGAGATGGCTGGATGACATCACAGAGTCGATTCACGTGAGTCTGAGTGAACTCCGGGTGATGGTGATGGACAGGGAGGCCTGGCGTGCTGTGATTCATGGGGTCACAAAGAGTCAGACATGACTGAGCGACTGAACTGAAATGAGCCTCCTTAAGGCCAAGAGACACTTCAGAGTCTTCACCAACAACACAGATTAAAAGCATCAATTCTTCCCCACTCAGCTATCTTTACAGTCCAAATCTCACATCCATACATGACTGTTAGAAAAACCATAGCTTTGATTATGTGGATTTTTGTTGGCAAAGCAATGTCTCTGCTTTTCAATATGCTGTCTAGTTTGGTCATAGCATTCTTCCTAGGAGGGCATTTTAATTTCATGGTGAAGTCAACATCTACAGTAATTTTGGAACCCCTATAATAATGTATTTTTCTCTTTCCATTGATTCTCCTTCCTTTTACTAAGCAGTGATTGGATCAGAAATCATGATCGTAGTTCTCTGAATATTCTTTGTAAGCTAGAATTTTTCACTCTTCTCTTTCATTTTCATCAAGATGCTCTTTAGTTCTTCTTCCCTTTCTGTCATAAGGCTGATATCATCTACTTCTCTGAGTTTATTGGTACTTCTCCCTGCAGTATGAATTCAAGCTTGTAGTTCATCCAGCTGAGTATTTCGCATGATGTACACTGCATAAAAGTTAAATAAGTAGGGTGACAATATAAGGCTTTGGTATTTTCCTTATTTGAAAGCAGCATGTTGTCCCATAGCCTGTTGCTTATTAACTTGGATACAGATTTCTCAGGAGGCAGGTCAGGTGGTCTGGTTTTCCCACCACTTTAAAAAATTTTAACAATTTTTTGTGATCCCCAAAGTCAAAGGCTTATGTATAAAGAATGAAGGAGAAATACATTTAAAAAAAATCTTGCTTTTTTGATGATTCCATGGATGTTGGGAATTTGATCTCTCATTCTTTACACTTTTCTAAATCCAGCTGGAACATGTGGAAGTTCATTGTTCAGGAACTGTTGAAGGCTTGATTGGAAAATTTTGAGCATTACATTTTGACCATTTGCTGCTGCTGCTGCTGCTTCTAAGTCACGTCAGTCGTGTCCGAGTCTGTGCGACCCCATGGACGGAACCACAAAAGATTCCACCGTCCCTGGGATTCTCCAGTCAAGAACACTGGAGTGGGTTGCCATTTCCTTCTCCACAGCATGAAAGTGAAAAGTGAAAGGGAAGTCACTCAGTCGTGTTTGACTCTTCGTGAGCCCATGGACTGCAGCCTACCAGGCTCCTCCATCCATGGGATTTTCCAGGCAAGAGTACTGGTGTGGGGTGCCATTGACTTCTCCATGCGACCATTTGACATGGGGCAAATGTGTGATAGTGTGGACATTCCTTGATAATGCCTTTCTTTATGATTAGACTAAAAACTGAAATGTTCCAGTCCTGTGGAAACTGCTGAGTTTTTCAAATTTGCTGGCGTATTGAGTTTAGCACTTTCATAGAATTATCTTTTAATCTGTGAAATAGCTATACTGGAATTCCATTGGCTCCACTAGTGTTTTCTCCATACTGATGCTTCATAAAGATGGGTTGACTTCACATTCCAAGATATCTGGCTCTAGGTGAGTGATCACATCATCATGGTTATCTGGGTTTTGAGGATCCTTTTTGTATAATTATTCTGTGTATTCTTGACACCATTTCTTGATACATTCTGCTTCTGTTAAGTCAGTACCATTTCTCTTCTTTATTTTGACCATCTTTGCATGGAATATTCCATTTGTAAGAGATAAAATAAGAAAATAAAATAAATACCTTATTTTTTCCATTCTATTATTTTCCTCTATTTACATTGTTCACTGAAGTAGGCTTTCTTGTCTCTCCTTTCTCTTCTTTGGAACTCTACATTCACATGGATATAACTTTGCATTTATCCTTTTTTTTTTAAGCTTCTCTTCTTTTCTCAGTGATTTGTAAGGTATATTCAGACATCCATTTTGGCTTTTTGCTTTTCTTTCTTTTTTTTTTTCCCCTTGAGGATGGTCTTGGTCACTGCCTTTTGTACAATTTCACAAACCTCTGTCCATAGTTACTCAGGAACTCTTTCAATCAGATCTAATCCCTTGGATCTATTTGTCTCTTTCACTGTGTAATTATAAGGGGTATTACTTAGGTCCTACCTGAAGAGTCTAGTGGTTTCAACACTTTTTTTCAATGTAAGTCTGATGGTGGCAATAAGGAGGTTATGATCTGAGCTACAATAGATACCAGTCTTATTTGGCTGACTCTATAGTTTCTCCATCTTTGGCTGCCAATAAAAGAATCAATCTGATTTCAATATGACCATCTGGTAATGTCGTTGTGTAGAGTCTTCTCTGGTGTTCCTGGAAGTGAGTGTTTTCTATAAGACATGTGTTCCCTAGGCAAAACTCTATTTCTTTTGAGTGGCTTCATTTTTTCCTCCAAGGCCAAATTTGCCTGTCACTCCAGGTGTCTCTTGACTTCCTACTTTTCCACTCCATTCTCCTGTGATGAAAAGGACTTCTTTTATGCATGTAAGTTCTATAAGTTCTTGTAGGTCTTCATAGAAGAAGAAGCTACTACTATAGCTTTTTCAGTATTACTATTACTATTGGTGGCATAGGATTGGATGATTGTAATCATCGTTTCCAGTACATTTTAATTCACTGATTCCTAAAATGTCAATGCTCACTCTTGGCATCACCTGTTTGACCCCTTGCAATTCTTAACTCATGGACATAACCTTTCAGGTTCCTATGCAACTTTACTCTACAGCATTGGATTTCATTCCATCACTAGTCACATCTGCAACTGGGTTCTGATTTTGCTCTGGTTCCATGCCTTCGGTCTTTCTGTAGTTTCTTCTCCACTGATCTCCCATAGCATATTGGGTGCCAGGGTTCATCCCCCATGGATCCAGAGAATTCGAAGCGGAGACAGAGTTGGTGAGGAAAAACTTATTTATTTAGAAATATAAAGAGAGATTAGGAAAGAATAATGTAGTAGGAAAATTAGTGGGGAAAAGATGCTGAATAACTTAGTTTATGTGGAAAACCAGTAAAGTTCGTTCCAAGACAAGGAAGTTGCACCATCTACCTTAGGTCGCCAGCACCCGCTTAAATAGTAGAGGGTGCCCCGCCTTCGGCTCCCTCTCGCGTGGGTCTTAGAAGCCAGAGCAAGTTAGTAGGCTCCATGAGCTTCCACATTCCAAGGGATCAGCCTGAAAAGGAGAATGAGGGAGAGGGAGAAAGAGAGAGAGAGAGTTGACACGGGGGGAGCCAGATTTCCAAGAAACCAGTTCGAGATGCTGGTCTGAGAAACTGGTCCATCCTTTATTGTCCAGGAAAGATTTTTATACTTTTGTTTGTACATAGAGATCGATGGATAATACAAAGTTATGCAGTGTCAGCAGCCCTGACTCTTATCGAGACCAGGCTTTCTCTCTGTATACCTAGCTGTATACACAAGTCTTAGGTGATTTACATCATCTTCTGTCCAGGAGACCTGTTAACATTTTACAGCCCTTTTCTGATAAGGGTCTGTCATCCAGAAAACTTATTTGCCTTAAAAGTGTTCTTTCCAAAGTATGGTGCCACTCTCAGAAACCACTAATTAAGGTTACATTCTTACATAGCAAGGACAAAACGATTTATAACAAGTAAAGAGGAGTACAGTGATTTATAACAAAGAAAAGGTTCACTAACTCAAAAGTCGAGTGTTGCTAATATCAAAACTACTATATTCCTTTTTCTATATCCCAGTTACATTGATTAGTATCCTCCAGGTGCCTAAAAGAAAGACTATGGAGGTCAGACAGCAGTCATTAACTCAACACTGAAACCCATCACCAATATAATTCTTAGCTCTTTAGAAAAGGCTCTATATCTTTAAGATGTTTTAAGCTGCATGCCTCCCACAGTTGAGGGGCTGTAAACAATCACAAGTTGTAACGATCCGGACAGACCAGTCAGGTAAGTTAGAAAGCTATCAGAGGGGTTTAAGCCGAGACTTTCTTTTTATGCCCAGGAGACTTATTGACTGGAGCTCTAAGTTAACTCCTTTTAGAGGAAGATGGTGGGGGACAGCCCCTTGTTAATGTCAGAGGAGTTGGTAAGAGCATAATGCAGTAAGGCCTGCAGACTCTGGTTTTGGAGGTAGATGGTCGAGAAAATTCAGCGAGGCTCCCTTAAGGCCCAACTTGTCCTTGCCTGTTGGACCCCTTAACCTCATGACCTTTGCCACAGGTGGGACTCCTTGTGCTGGCTCCTGGCAATTGGGCACCTGCCAACCTTGGGAGTTCCTTTTTTTGCTTGCTATATTTTGTCATTACATGTGCTCATGGTTTTCTCAAAGCTAGAATACTGTAGAGTGCCAGGAGCCACCACGGGACATCCACCCATGACAAAGTCAAGTGGAAGAGAACTGTTAAGCAAGGCTTCAGAACTCAACGGGCTCCCTAGGCTTTCTCAAGCTCTACCCCAAAACCAGAATCTGTCTGTTTTACTATTTCATGACTTTCACCAACTCCTCTGACATTAACAGGGGTCTATTCCTGACTACCTTTCTCTAGAGAAAATTAACTTAGGGCTATAGCTAATAAGTCTCCTGGACATGAGAGAAATATTTCAAATCACATCCCCTCTGTTAGTATTATAGCTTGCCTGGCAGGTATATCCAGACCCTTCCAGCTACACATATGATTATTTGCATCCTCCCAACTGTGAGAGGCACAGAAAGCCTAAAACATAGAGCCTTTCAACGAGTTAAAAGTTATTAGAGTAGTGCTAATGTAGGATTTCATTATTGGGCCAATGCTTGTTGCTAAGTTCCCATATCTCTTATCCACTCTGCACCTGGGAGTGCATTAGGTAACATAGTTAGAAAGTAAGAAAAACAAGTGTAGCCTTGAAATTAACCACATCAGACTTTTGAGCTAATTCGTTCTTTCTTGTAACTCACTGCACCTTTGCTTCATGAGAATGTAACTCTGTTTAATACTTTCTGAGCCTGACATAGATTAGATATATAAGAAAAAAATTTTTTTCAAGGGAAAATAAGTTTTCTGGTTGAGAAGCCTTTATCAAAAGAGGCTAATAAAATGTTCACAGGCCTCCAAGGACAGAAGATAACGTACACAATATTGTTTACGGGAAAGGTTTGCATAAAAATCCTGGTTTCGATAAAGACAAAACAGATATAATGTTTGGGCTGATTCTGTATGACTTTGCATCTTTCATTTCCCTCTATGTAAAAGACCCTTCTGAAAATGAAAACAATGGGCCTCGCTTGAAGAAGCTTGGTCACCCTGTGTTTTTCTTTTTTCTCTTTTTTTCTCTCTTACTTTCTTTTTCAGGCGTATCCCTTAGAGCATAGAGGCTCCCTGCGTTCACTTATCTGGCCGGGTTTCTAAGACCTGAACAGGAAGAGGTTCTGCATCTTCACTTCCTTGGGAGACCGGGAAGGCACCTGTGGCCTCCGTGAACAGGGCAAACTTGTCTCGAAGTTTTATTGGCTTTCTATGTAAACCAAGAAATATCAGCCTCTTTTTCTTCTCTATTTTCTTATCTACAATATTCTTTCCTTATCTCTCTCTAAATCATCCACCAATGCCATTTTTCCTTCAGGTTCCCCTAGATCCTGCGGGGGCTGGACCCCAGCAGTAGAGGTTTTCCATTTCCTTCTCCAAGGACCACGTTTTGTTAGAACCCTTCACCATGACCTGTCCATCTTGGGTGGCCCTACATGTGTGGCTCATAGCTTCATTGAGTTAGACAAGGCTATGAACCATGTGATCAGTTTGGTTAGTTTTCTGTGTTTAAGATTTTCTTTCTGTCTTCCCTTTGATGGATAAGAATAAGAGGCTAGTAGAAACTTGCTTATGGGAGAGACTAACTCAGGGGGAAGCTGGTTCTTGTTCTGATGGACAGGGCCATGTTCAGTTCAGTTCAGCTTGTGGCTCAGTCATATTCAAATATTTGCATCCCCATAAACTGCAGCATACCAGGCCCCCCTGTCCATCACAAACTCACTGAGTTTACTCAAACTCATGTTCATTGATTCACTGATGCCATCCAAACTTCTCATCCTCTGTTGTCCATCCTCCTGCTGCCTTGTACACTTCCCAGCATCAGAATCCTTTCCAATGAGTCAGTTCTTCACATCAGGTGGCCAAAGTATTGGAGTTTCATCGTTAGCCCCAGTCCTTGCAAAGAATATTCAGGATTGATGTACTTTAGGATGAACTGGTTGGATTTCTCCTAGCCATCCAAGAGACTCTCAAGAGCCTTCTCCAACACCATAGTTCAAAAGCATTAATTTTCCTGCTCAGCTTTTTTTATAGTTCATCTCTCACATCCATACATGACTTCGGGATAAACAACAGTTTTGACTAAATGCATATTTCAGGTAAAATTTCTTTATTCAAATGTTCATATCTGAAATATGTACAGTTCATATCTTATAAGACAAACTGTGGCTTGGTTTTCACATGTGAAAGGAACAAAAATCCCACTTTTCCATGTACAAGAGTCCTCAGCAGTTTTTCTTACATCAAGTATAGAGAATTCACTACCGCATATCGGAGACTCTACCTGCAGAATTACATATGTGAGATATAGAATATTCCCTACTTTATTTAGAAACATCTACATCCAGATATTGAAATATAAAATATACAGAACACCATGTTTTGGGCAACTATTTTAGTTTATTAATTTTTAACTGAGGGATAATTATCTTTTGGTATTAAACCTTAACATTCATTTGAGAATCCCATATTTCATGCAAGAAAATATGTGTGTTGATTTTTATACATGAAATAATGTGTGTTCCATAATTTATGTTAGATTTTCAAGGACCCACCTTTTTATGCATGAATTCCACAGATTCCATCAATCATACTGCAAAGTTTCAATGCAAATTTTCGAAAGGGAAATTTAAAAAATTACATATTTTAACAAATTTACATATTGTAACAAAAACTGTGCTCAGTTTTTGGTATTGCAAATATGGAGAATTTCATATTTAATGTAGGAAAATGGGCATCCAGAGTTTCTAATGGCATGTCCAATAACAACACTGTGATTTTCACATTTGAAAGGTATCAGTTTAGTTCAGTTCCATTCAGTCGCTCCATCGTGTCCAACTCTTTGTGACCCCATGAATCACAGCACGCCAGGCTTCCCTGTTCATCACCATCTCCCAGAGTTCACTCAGACTCATGTCCATCGAGTCTATGATGCCATCCAGCTAACTTATCCTCGGTCATCCCTTTCTCCTCCTGTCCCCAATCCCTTCCAGCATCAGAGTCTTTTCTAATGAGTCAACTCTTCTCATGAGGTGGCCAAAGTACTGGAGATTGAACTTCAGCATCATTCCTTTCAAAGAAATCCCAGGATTGATCTTTAGAATGGACTGATTGGATCTCCTTGCAGTCCAAGGGACTCTTAAGAGTCTTCTCCAACACCACAGCTCAAAAGCAGCATTCTACGGCATTTAGCCTTCTTCACAGTCCAACTCTCACATCGATACATGACCACAGGAAAAACCATAGCCTTGACTAGACGGACCTTAGTCGGCAAAGTAATGTCTCTGCTTTTGAATATGCTATCTAGGTAGGTCATAACTTTTCTTCCAAGGATTAAACATCTTTTAATTTCATGGCTGCAGTCACCATCTGCAGTAATTTTGGAGCCCCCCAAAAATAAAGTCCGACACTGTTTCCACTGTTTCCCGCTCTATTTCCCATGAAGTGATGGGCCCAGATGCCATGATCTTCGTTTTCTGAATGTTGAGCTTTAAGCCAACTTTTTCACTCTCCTCTTTCACTTTCATCAAGAGGCTTTTTAGTTCCTCTGCATATCTGAGGAGAATGATATTTCTCCCAGCGATTTTTATTTCAGCTTGTGTTTCTTCCAATCCAGCGTTTCTCATGATGTACTCTGCATATAAGTTAAATAAGCAGGATGACAATATACAGCCTTGATGTACCCCTTTTCCTATTTGGAACCAGTCTGTTGTTCCATGTTCAGTTCTAACTGTTGCTTCCCGACCTGCATACAGATTTCTCAAGAGGCAGGTTAGGTGGTCTGGTATTCCCATCTCTTTCAGAATTTTCCACAGTTTATTGTGATCCACAAGGTCAAAGGTTTTGGCATAGTCAATAAAGCAGAAATATATGTTTGTTTTTTTTTTGAACTCTCTTACTTTTTCCATGATCCAGCAGATGTTGGAAATTTGATCTCTGGTTCCTCTGCCTTTTCTAAAACCAGATTGAACATCGGGGAGTTCATGGTTCACTGTATTGCTGAAGCCTGGCTTGGAGAATTTTGAGCATTACTTTACTAGCATGTGAGATGACTTCAGTTGTGCAGTACTTTGAGGATTATTTGGCATTGCCTTTCTTTGGGATTGGAATGAAAACTGACCTTTTCCAGTCCTGTGGCCACTGCTGAGTTTTCCAAATTTGCTGGCATATTGAGTGCAGCACTTTCACAGCATCATCCCTCTGGACTTGAAACAGCTCAACTGGAATTCTATCACCACCACTAGCTTTGTTCGTAGTGATGCTTTCTAAGGCCCACTTGACTTCACATTCCAAGATGTCTGGCTCTAGATTAGTGATCACATCATCATGATTATCTGGTTCATGAAGATCTTTTTTGTATAGTTCTTCTGTGTATTCTTGCCACCTCTTCTTAATATCTTCTGCTTCTCTTAGGTCCATACCATTTCTGTCCTAATGCAAAAAAGCCAAATGGCTGTCTGGGGAGGCCTTACAAATAGCTGTGAAAAGGAGAGAGGCAAAAAACAAAAGAGAAAAGGAAAGATATAAGCATCTGAATGCAGTGTTCCAAAGAATAGCAAGGAGAGATAAGAAAAGATAAGAAAGCCTTCTTCAGTGATCAATGCAAAGAAATCGAGGAAAACAACAGAATGGGAAAGACTAGAGATCTTTTTGAAATATATAATACTCCATATTACATGTAAACATATTTATATTAAAATTTTGTTCCTAGGTAATTGAATCTCTCTTAGAATAAGAAGTAAAATATCCACACAGACTTTTATAAATGAAATTGAGAGATGTCCACAATTCCTAAAGAAGCATCTAATTTTCCTAAAGGGATATAGATAATTCCATATTTCAGGTTTGAAAATCTCCTGATTGACGTATGTGAAATAGAATTTTTGCTGATTTTCAGTTGACCATCCAGTTCCATCTCTGCAACACCGTGGACAGCAGCACTCCAAGCTTCCCAACCCTTCCCTGTCTCCAACATTTTGCTCAGGGTCATCTTTGTTGAGTCAAGAGATCCAGCATGTCCAACCAACTCAACTTCTGTTGCCCTCTTCTTCTCCTGCACTCAGTCTTTCCCACATCACAGCCAATAATGTTTCATGACAAGGTAAAGTGGCAGTCTTTTCTCATGAGTCCTTTAGCTAAAATATTGGAGCGTGAGCTTTAGCATCAGTCCTTCCAATGAACATTTACAGTTAGTTTCTTTAA
>NW_024070224.1:0-547 GCF_014754425.2 Oryx dammah
ACAAGACTCGACGTGCCTTTGTGCAACCCATACAAACACTCCCAAGCTCAAATTTCAAACCTACATGGACCATACTCGGTCCTGTCCTTGTTCAAGACCACGAAATACCCCTGAGCCCGCATCTCGATCCTTGTCTCGATCCTTGGCAGGCTAAGGTCTGCCATTCTTGAAGCCTAAAAACATACTCCTGAATTGATATCTAAGGACCTGCACTGACCCAGGCTGCGTCCAGGCTTTGTGCAAGCCTTTGCAACCCCCCCGCCCCGAGCCTCCCTCCCAGTCGCTGCACCGAACCAGGCTGGGTCCTGCCCTTCTTCCTCCCTGACAAATACTGCTGAGGCTTCTTTCGGTGCTTACCCGGACCAAGCTGGGTCCTGCCCTTCTTAAAGGCCATGACAAATACTCCTGAACCAAGGTGTCGATCTCTGCACTTAACCAGACTATCTTCTTCCCACGTGCAAGCACTGACAGACAACCCTGCACCCAAATGTCGGGTCCTGCACAGAAGGAGGCAAAGTGCTGCCCATGTTCATGACCACTAATAACA
>NW_024070224.1:647-111659 GCF_014754425.2 Oryx dammah
AAGGCCAAGAACCCATGTGTCGGTGTCTGCACTGAACCAAGCTACTTTCTTCCCATGTGCAAGCACTGATAACCTATCTTGAGCCCAAAAGACGGGTCCTGCATGGAAGGAGGCAAAGCGCTGCCCATGTTCATGACCCCTCATAACAAGCATGTGCCTACTTCCTGAACCTGACACTGAAGCATTTTGGGATCTACCCCTGTTGCACCCCAGCAAATGCTCCTATGCCCACATCATGGGCACTGCACTCATCCCGTCAGGGCCCTGCCTTTGTTCAAGCCCCGACAAACTCTCCTGAGCTCTAAGCTCGGTTCTGGCACTGAACAGTGCTGTGTCCTGCCTTTGTTGACGTCTCCGAGAAACATTCCTGCGCCCGCATCTCTGTCCCTGCCATGAACCAGGCTGGGTCATGCACCTATTCAAGGCCCTGACCAACATACCTGAGCCTGTATCTGACTCTCATGCTAGTTCCCTGCCTACTCGAGCCACCAGCAAACAATCCTGAGACAACAAGTAGTTCCATGCCTTGTAACTATGGAGTGAACCGCCATTGTTCATTCCCCCAGGAAACACTAGCGATCCCACATCCTGCTCACTGCACTCTAGAAGGCTGGGTCATGCCTTTGAACAAGACCCGACAAAAACTGAGCCCTGGGAGACTAGGTCCCTGAAGTGAACCAGGCTGAATCTTGCACTGGATAAACCCTCCAGCTAACACTCCACAGTGCACATCTGTGGTTCAAATTTCTGATAAATACTCCTGAGCCCACCTCTGGGTCTGTGCTCTGAATCAGGCTGTGTCCTGCCCTTGTGCATGTACCTACAACACTCCTTAGCACACATCTGTGTCCCTGAACAGAACCAAGCTGGATCCTGCGCTTGTTCAAGCCCCTGAAAACGACTCCTGAGCTGACATTTAGGTCCTTTTGCTGATCCAGGCTGGTCCTGTGTTTGTTGAGACCCTAGAGACATGCGTGAGGCCACATATGGTCCCTGCACTGAACCAATCTGGGCCTTGTACTTGACCAAGTACTCAACAAATATTCTGGAGCCCACATTTCGGTGCCTCTTCTGATCCAGACTGAGTCCTAACATTCTTCAAGCTCCAGACAATTGCTCCTGGGCCCACATCATGGTCCCTGAACTGAGTTCTGCTGGGTCCTGAACTGGTTCCACGCCCTGAACAACATCCTGAACCCATAACACACTCCCAGAACTCACGCAGGTTGGACCCTGCCTTTAGTCATGCCCTGACAAACATTCCTGAGCACACTATGTCGTCTCCTCACTGACCTAGGATGGGTCCTCCCCTTGTTCGAGGTGCCGGCCAACACTGCTGAGCTTCTCTCTGACTCTCTGGCTAGTCCTGGCCATATTCAAACCACGGACCTACAATCCTGAGCCCACAACTCACTCCCTGACTCTGAACTAAGGTGTGTCCTGTCCTGGTCAGTCCCCATAGGAAGCATTCAAAATCTTGCACTGCACTCGCTGCACTGAACAAGGCTCAACGTGCCTTTGTGCAAGACCTCAACAAATGCTCCCGAGCCCACATTTCGATACCTAAATGGACCACTTCGGTCCTGCCCTTGTTCAAGACCACGAAATACCCCTGAGCCAGCTCTCGGTCCCTGTACTGAACCAGGTTACTTTCTGCCAAATTAAAGCCTCAACAGATACTCCTGAATTGACATTTAAGGACCTGCACTGACCCATGCTGGCTCAAGGACTTGTGCAAGACCCTTGCAAACACTCCCAAGCCTCCCTCCTGGTCGCTGCACTGAACCAGGCTGGGTTCTGCCCTTCTTCCACCCCGACAAATACTCCTGAGGCTCATTTCGGTGCTTACCCAGACCAGGCTGGGTCCTGCCCTTCTTCAAGGCCACAACAAATACTTCTGAACCCACGTGTCGGTGTCTGCACTGAACCAGGCTAGCTTCTTCCCACATACAACACTCTTGACAGACAACCCTGCGCCCAAATGTCAGGTCCTGCACGGAATGAGGCTAAGTGCTTCCCATGTTCATGACCCCTAATATCAGGCCTGAACCTCCATCTTGAAGTATTTTGGGAGCTACCAATGTTGCATCCCTGCAAGTGCTCCTATGCCCACATCATGGGCCCTGCGCTGACGCGGCAGGGCCCTGGCTTTGTTCAAGCCCCTGACAAACACTCCTGGGTTCACATCTTGGTTCCAGCTCTGAACCATGCTGGGTCCTAACTTTGTTTACACCCCCGAGAAACACCTCTGCACCCACATCTACGTCCCCGCCATGAACCAGGCTGGGTCCTGCACTTATTCAAGGCCTCTACCAACATAGCTGAGCCTACATCTGAGTCTTATGCTGGTTCCCGGGCTTATTCAAACCAAAGGCAATTAATCCTGAGCCAACAAGTAGCTCGATGCCTCAGAACTACAATGTGTACTGCCATTGTTCAGTCCATCAGGAAACACAGGTGATCCCACTCATGACACTCAAGAAGGCTGGGTCAAGCCTTTGAACAAAACCTGACAAACACTCCTGAGCCTTAGTACAATAGGTCCCTGCAGTGAACCAGGCTGAATCTTCCACTACTAAAGCCTCCGGCAAACACTTCCCAGCACACATCTGTTCTCCAGGCTTCTGAAAAATATTCCTGGACCCACCTCTAGGTCTGTGCACTAGATCGGGCTGGGTACTGCTCTTCTGCTTCACACCTACAACACTCCTTACTGCACATGTATGGCCCTGAATGGAACCAAGCTGGATCCTGTGCATGTTCAAGTCCCTGAAAATGACTCCTGAGCCCACATCCAGATCCCTTCACTGACCCAGGTTGCACCTGCCCTTCTTCAGACTCCAAGAGACACGTGTGAGCCCACATAGGGTCCCTGCACTGAACCAAGCTGGGCCCTGTACTTGCACAAGCCCTTGACAAATATTCTGCAGCCCATATTTCGGTCACTCTACTGATCCAGACTGGGTCTTGGCCTTCTTCAAGCCCTAGACAATCACTCCTGGGCCCACATTGCGGTCTCTGACCTGAATTCTGCTGGGTCCTGAACTGGTTTCATGCCCTGATCAACACTCTTGAGCCGATATCTCACTCCCAGACCTCAACCCAGGTTAGACCCTGCCTTTAATCAAGCCCCGACAAACACTTCTAAGCCACAGCGTTGTCTCTGCACTGACCTAGGATAGGTCCTGCACTTGCTCAAGGTGCCAGCCAACACTACAGAGCCTCTCTCTGACTCTCAGGATGGTCCTGGCCATATTCCAACCACCGACCTACAATCCTGAGCCCACAACTCACTCTCTGACTCTGAACTAGGGTGTGACCTGGAGGGGCGCGGGGCTGAGTGGCTCATTTTTTCAAGCAACACAAGTTGCACATTATATACATGATTAACTACCTAGACTACATCTACAGAATACTTCAAAGGACAATGAGTGTTCACACAAAACAAAAACCTGAAACCGTAGGTTGTTGGGGGCCGCAATAGGCATTACTGACAAAAGGGAGGCACGGCCCTAAACCCCTCCCTTTGTTCCCAAGGCACGAATCACAAGGAAGGAGTTAGGCTTTGTGATTCGGACCTGTTTTTTCCTTTCCTCGGCTGAGCTGACTCAAGAGAATATTAAGGTGCTTACTGTTTCCGAGAGGGGCATGAGAAGGCATAAAGCCTTCTGCAGCTGTGCTCAAAGAATAATTCATAAAGTTAATCACTGACACTTGTTCAAGGACTTTTCCAAAAGAGTGTTCCAGGGTGAGCACAGAGGCCGCAGCTTGAGCCCATGGGAGGGATTCCTATCTGAAGGCCATTCATGAAGCAAGTGTTTATGGCAAAAGAGTTTGCTGAATTTCGGGTTTGCTGCTGCTGCTGCAGCTAAGTCACATAAGTTGTGTCGGACTCTGTGCGACCACATAGACGGCAGCCCACCAGGCTCTGCTGTCCCCGGGATTCTCCAGGCGGGATTCTCCCAGGAATTAAGGTTTAGGAATAATTAAAATAGGTAGAAGCTAAAGAATTCAGGCATGCGGCAAGGTGAGCATATTCTACTATCTTCTAGAGATTAGGGACTTTAGAGATGTTTGTGGCAAGAAGCCCTTTCTCAGAAAGAGTGAGCTTAAGCTACTAGGGGCAAAGAGAAGATAGAAAGGTCAGAATTAAACTGAGCAATGTGGTACGCAGCCCAGACATGAGCATGAGTTTAGTCAATAAAGCAGAAATAGATATTTTTCTGGAACTCTCTTGCTTTTTTCCATGATTCAGCGGATGTTGGCCCGTTGATCTCTGGTTCCTCTGCCTTTTCTAAAACCAGCTTGAACATGCGGGTGTTCACGGTTCACGTATTGCTGACGCCTGGCTTGTAGAATTTTCAGCATGACTTTCCTAGCATGGGAGATGAGTGCAACTGTACAGTAGGTTGAGCATTCTTTGGCATTGCCTTTCTTTGGAATAGGAATGAAAACTGACCTTTTCTGGTCCCGTGGCCACTGCT
This sequence comes from Oryx dammah, assembly GCF_014754425.2. NCBI lineage: Eukaryota > Metazoa > Chordata > Mammalia > Artiodactyla > Bovidae > Oryx > Oryx dammah. The sequence continues at coordinate 5,132 of NW_024070224.1, forward strand.
GAGTTTTCCAAAGGTGCTGGCATATTGAGTGCAGCATCGTCTTTCAGGATTTGAAACAGCCCAACTGGAATTCCGTCACCTCCACTAGCTTTGTTCGTAGTGATGCTTTCTATGGCCCACTTGACTTCACTTTCCAAGAGGTCTGGCTCTCGATTAGTGATCTTTGTACAGTTCTTGAGTGTGTTGATGAAAATGAACTGTGGAAAATTCTTCAAGAGGTGAGAATAGCAGACCACCTGACCTGCCTCTTGAGAAATCTGTATGCAGGTCAGGAAGCCACAGTTAGAACTGGACATGGAACAACAGACTGGTTCCAAAAAGGAAAAGGAGTACGTCAAGGCTGTCCATTGTCACCCTGCTTATTTAACTTCTGTGCAGAGTACATCTTGAGAAACACTGGGCTGGAAGAAACACAAGCTGGAATCCAGATTGCCGGGAGAAATCTCAATAACCTCAGATAGGCCGAGGACACCACCCTTATGGCAGAGAGTGAAGAGGAACTACAGAGCCTCTTTGATGAAAATGAAAGAGGAGAGTGAACAAGTTGGCTTAAAGCTCAACATTCAGAAAAGAAAGATCGTGGCATCTGGTCCCATGACTTCATGGGAAATAGATGGGGAAACAGTGGAAACAGTGTCAGACTTTATTTTGGGGGGCTCCAAAATCACAGCAGATGGTGACTGCAGCCATTCAATTAAAAGACGCTTACTCCTGGGAAGAACAGTTCTGACCAACCGAGATAGTATATTCAAAAGCAGAGACATTACTTTGCCGACTGAGGTCCGTCTAGCCAAGGCTATGGGTTTTCCTGTGGTCATGTATGGGTGTGAGAGTTGGACTGTGAAGAAGGCTGAGCGCCGAAGAATTGATGTTTTGGAACCGTGGTGTTGGAGAAGACTCTTGAGAGTCCCTTGGACTGCAAGGAGATGCAACCAGTCCATTCTGAAGGAGATCAACCCGAGGATTTCTCTGGAAGGAATGATGCTAAAGCTGAAGCTCCAGTACTTTGGCCAACTCATGCGAAGAGTTGACTTACTGGGATATAGGAATAGGAATATAGTAATGTTGATGTTAGCAACACTAGACTTTTGAGTTATTTACTTTTCTTTGTTATATTTCAATGCACTCCTCTTATGTCCTTGCTATATAAGAATGTAACTTTATTTAGTGCTTTCTGAGAGTGGCACCAGACTTTGGGAAGAACAACACAAGTCTTCTGGTTGACAAATCCTTATCAGAAAAGGGCCATAAAATGTTAATTGGCCCTCTGGCCAGAGGATGATGTAAATCACCGAAGACTGTGTATACAACTAGGTATGCAGAAAGAAAGTCTGGTTTTGATAAGAGTTAGGGCTGCTGATGCTGCATAATTTTATATTATACATTGATGTCTAGGTACAAAATAAGGTATAAAAGGCCTTTCTGGACAATAGGCGATGGGCCAGTTGCTGGACTGGTTTCCCTCGTATCACCTCTTTACTCTATTTTCAGGCTGAATTCCCATCAGGGGTGTGGAGGCTCGCCATGTCTACTTACTTGCCCCGGCTTTTAAGTACTGAGACAGAGAGAGAGACCAAGGCGGGGCACTCTCCAATATTCAAACGGGTGCCGGTGGCCCAACGTAGATGGTGCTAATCTCTTGTCCTTTTATTGGCGCCCCACGTAAACCAAGTTATTCAGCCTCTTTTCTCCACTAAATTTTCCTAATACACTATTTCATCCTAATCTAATCTTATGTTTCTAAATAGATAACTTTTCCTCACCTACGCCGTTCACCCTTTGAATTTCCCTGGATCCACTGGGGCTGGACCCCGGCACCATTTGATAGCATTGACCTCATTCTGCAAGAGAGCAAAAGGTTTAAAAAAGAGAGAGAGAGAAAGAAACGAAGGCCTGGGTGTAGTAAACACAAGCGTCCAGCAGGGGGCAGGACTACACTGTTCTCACTGCAAAAAGCCTGGGACCTGTAACACAATTTGAATGCTGAGTTCCAAAGAATAGCAAGGAGAGAAAAGAAAGCCTTCCTCAGAGATCAGTGCAAAGAAATAGAGGAAAACAATAGAATGGGAAAGACTAGAGGTCTCTTTAAGAAACTTACAGTTACCAAAAGCCTATTTCACGCAAAGAAGGGCTCAAGAAAGCACAGAAATCGTATGGTCCTAACAGCAGCAAAAGATATTAAGAGGAGGTGACAAGAATACACAGAAGAACTATATAAGAAAGAATTTCTTCACCCGGATAATCATGATGGTGTGATCACCGACCTAGAGCCAGACATTGTGGAATGCGAAGTCAAGTGGGCTTTAGGAAGCATCACTATGAACAAAGCTAGAGGAGGTGATGCAATTCCAGTAGAGCTATTTCAAATCCTGGAAGATGATGCTGTGAAAGTACTGCACTCAATCTGCCAGCAAATCTGGAAATCTCAGCAGTGGCCACAGGACTGGAAAAGTCAAGTTTCATTCCAATCACCAAAGAATGCTCAAAGTACTGCACAATTGCAGTCATCTCATACACTAATACAGTAATGCTCAAAATTCTCCAAGACAGGCTTCAACATACATGAACCATGAACTTCCAGCTGTTTAAGCTGGATTTCAAAAAGGCAGAGGAACCAGAAATCAAAATGCCAACATCTGCTGGATCATCAAAAAAGCAAGAGAGTTCCAGAAAAACATCTACTTTTCACTTTATTAACTATGCCACAGCCTTTGACTGTGTGGACCAGAAAACACTCTGGAAAATTCTTAGAGATGGGAATACCAGACCACCTGACCTACCTCTGGAGAAATCTGTATGCAGGTCAGGAAGCAACAGATAGAACTGGACATGGAACAACAGATTGGTTCTAAACAGAGAAAGAAGTACATCAAGGCTGTACATTGTCACCCTACTTATTTAACTTATATGCAGAGTACATTGTGAGGAACGACGGGCAGAAGAAGCATAAGCTGGAATCAAGATTCCCAGGAGAAACATCAATAATCTCAGATATGCAGAAGACACCACCCTTAAGGTAGAAAGCAAAGAAGAACTAAAGGGCCTCTTGATGAAAGTGAAAGAGGAGAGTGAAAAAATTGGCTTAAGACTCAACACTCAGAAAACTAAGATCATGGCATCCGGTCCCATCACTTCATGGCAAATAGATGGGGAAACAGTGGAAACAGTGGCAGACTCTATTTTGGTGGGGGGCTCCAAATTCACTGCAGATGGCGACTGCAGCCATGAAATTAAAAAATGCTTACTCCTTGGAAGAAAAGTTATGACCAACCTAGACAGCATATTAAAAGACACAGACATTACTTTTCCAACAAAGGTCTGCCTAGTCAAAGCTATGGTTCTTCTACCCAGTAATCATGTATGGATGTGAGATTTGGACTATAAGATGGCTGAGCACTGAAGAACTGATGCTTTCGAACTGTGGAATTGGAGAAGACTCTTGAGAGTCCCTTGGACTGCAAGGAGATCTGACCAATCCACCCAAAGGGAGATCAGCCCTGAATATACATCGGAACGACTGATGCTGAAGCTGAAACTCCAAAACTTTGGCTCCTTGAAGCAAATAACTGACTCATTGGAAAAGACCTTGATGCTGGGAAAGATTGAAGGCAGGAGGCACAGGGGACGACAGAGGATGAGATGGTTTGATGGCATCACTTGCTCAATGGACATGAGTTTGAGCAAGCTCCAGGAGTTGGTGATGGACAGGGAGGCCTGTGTGCTGCAGTCTTTGGGGTTGCAAAGAGTTGGACACGACTGAACTGAATTGAACTAACACAACCTTCCAGCAGGGGGCAGGAGCACTCTGTCGTCTCTGCAAGAAGCCTGCTTGCATTCACCCTGGATAAGCAAGCACCACCCCAGTTTTCAGGCACGTTTCCCTTTCTCCTTCCTCCTTGATCCAAAGTGCACAGTCATACACTCTACACAACCAGCCACCCTCAGCCATATTTCTCCAAGGGAAAAACAAAAACAAAATCACATCTAAGAAGGAAGCCAAATGTCAATAATCTAGAAACCAGTTTATCTAGAAACCAGTATAACACCAGTAAGTTATTTCAAAGCTAACTTTAAAAGTAATTTTCCTACTCACTTTTTTTCACCTTTATGTCCTCAGACATTTTTGTAATACCTACTTTAGTGTCTTTCCTGCGAAATCCAACACCTGGCTCATGCCAGATAATTAAAAAAGAACAAACAAAACACCACTGCCAACCCAGGTGGATAACTGACCACCAGAGGCAGCAACAACAGTCCCGAGGAGGCTGAAGGAGAATGAATTGGCAGTCACAGTAAGTAGGCTTTTAATCCTAGGCAGAGACCATCCAGTTTCCCAGCTCCCCACACACTTTCGTGAACCCGAAGCCCCACAGTCAGGACTCAATCTCACCATATCCCTGGAACGTTTAGACGGGTGGTTGCAGTCAAGTCTGCAAACGTGAATACACTTGTCCATGTTGCAGGAGGCAAAGGTAGCATTCTGCCCATCCACTTGGAGAGCAGGGGCTGCAGAGAAGCAAAGGGTGGAGGGGTGGGGGAGAGGGGAAAACACAGACATTTAGCAGGTGTGCACAGAACTCAGCTGACTCAGAGGCAGCAGCAGCAGAGTTGAGAAACCTGACAGTGTGATAAAGCAAAGCTCGCAGTGCCCATAGAGCCTCGGTCCATCACAGACCCTGAGGTCTGCCGTTTATATTTGCAAGGATAACTAGACGGCTCCAGAAAGAGACCCGACCCCCACCAAAGTGTCACCCAAAGTGATGCTTTGGGTGCCCTGAACACAGCAACTCGCTCATCTGGTGCAGCTGAGAAAGTAGGGGAGAAGCACCCTGCTGCTCCCAGGAACATCACCAGGCTGGGTGATGGATTTTCTTTTGGTGGGGAAGGGAGAGAGCAGACACTTCACAGCCTATGTTCAACATGTGTGTCACTCTTGCTCAGTCATATCTGACTCTTTGGGACCCCGTGGACCATAGCCCGCCAGGCTTCTCTGTCCATGGGATTCTCCAGGCACGAATACTGGAGTGGGTTGCTATTCTCTCGAGGGAATCTTCCCTGATCCTGGGATGGAACCAAGGTATTCTGCACTGCAGGCAGATTCTTTACAATCTGAGCTATGAGCGAAGCCCCATGTTCAAGGTATCAGGGTTGAAAGAAATGCCCCACAACCCAATATTGTGTTCTACAACTTGAAGGTGCTGAGCTGACAAGAATCTGAGGGGAGACGTGGTCTTAGGATCGACACTGTTTCCTGGTCCTGGGGCTTTCACAGGTGCCCTTGGCTTGAAGATCTCTGTGATGGTTTGGTGGATGTGACGGCTTGCTTTCCTTCTGCTATCATCCCCAGGAGACGATTCAGCACCCTCGTTCTCTCCGGACACGTCCCTGCTTCTATGGAACAGGAGGGTTAAGTCCTGCAAGCGTCTGCTCAGATCTTCCTCAACTGATCAATACCTAACCTTGTCTCACAAGTTTATTATGCATAAGTCAGAACTGAATTGAGACAAGAATCCCGGTCACCCAAGATATGAAAAATTGGATGACCCCCTCCCATATTTAGCCTTCAACATATATTTATTAATTTTCTTAAATTTATACTTTGGCCACCTGATGCAAAGGGCTGACTCATTGGAAAAGACCCCCATGTTGGGAAAGATTGAAGGTGGGAGGAAAAGGGGACGACAGAGGATGAGATGGCTGGATGGCATCACCAACTGAATGACATGAGTTTGAGCAAACTCCAGGATTTGGCGATGGAGAGGGAGGCCTGGCGTGCTACAGTCCTTGGGTCACAAAGAGTCGGAGACGACTGAGCGATTGAACAATTTCTGGCTGTACTGTGTCTTGGCTGCTGTGTGTGTGCAGTCTCTAGCTGAGGTCTGCGGGTTTCTCATTGAGGCGGATTCTCTTGTCCAGGAGCACAGACTTAGTAGTCATAGGGCATGAGTTTACTTGCTCCTCGGCAAATGGTATGTTCCCCAGTTGAGGATCAAACCCGAGTCCTCTGCCTTGCAAAGGTAGACTCTTAACCACTGGACTACCAGGGAAGCCTCTGTTCTTAACCTTCAAACTAGAGGTGCACCCTGTCCACCCTCCTGCCTTCCAGAATGTAGGACAGGTCCCATCAGCTTCCCCGTCTTAGCACCACCCCCTCACAGGACCTGTGGTGGGAGGGTTTCACGTAGAGGCAACGCTGGCTTCTTCTCAACAACCCACGAATGGGGAGTTCAGCACAGGTCCACAGCTCTTGCTGAATTTGCCACACGAGCCCAGTGGAATGAAGGAGCCAGGTTTGCTCCGTCAGCATGACGATCCAGGGAGCGAGGAAGCAAAGCCTGCAGCTGCCCTCGTTTATAACAACTCACACACGAGCCAAGTCACAGCTTTCCTGGGAAGGCCTCTGCATTCGGTCATGCAATTAATATGCCCGGAAGGGTGACAATCTGGCATGTGGTTCTGGGGATGGTTAGCAGTACTTGGCCATGACAACTAATGTGTGCTGAGCCCCGGCCATCTAAACGGAGGATGCTGTGTACTCAGCTGACTGGGTCTGTGTCCACTGTGCTGCGGGGACCCTGCCCTCCCCCCATTAGTCACGATCCAGGGCTCAGCTGTTCGACCAGGGTGGGTGACCTCCCTGCTGACACTTGGCCAATGACATTTGACCAGCAGCACTGCTCTAGTTACAGGCAAGCTTCACTTTGCTTTTTCCTTTTAACTTTTACTTGAGAATAGGTTATGGAATTGATGCTTTGGAACTGTGGTGCTGGAGAAGACTCTTGAGAGTCCTTTGGACAGCCAGAAGATCCAACCGGACCATCCGAAAGGAAATCAACCTTGGATATTTATTGGAAGGACTCATACTGAAGCTGCTTTACTTCCGGTCACCTGATGGGAAGGACTGACTCATTGGAAAAGACCCTGATGCTGGGAGTGATTGAAGGCGGGAGGAGAAGGGAATGACAGAGGATGAGATGGTCAGATGGCATCACGGAATCGATGGACATGGGTTTGAGCAAACACCGGGAGATGGTGCAGGACAGGGAAGCCTGGTGTCCTGCAGTCTGTGGGGTAGCAAAAGTTGAACAAGGCTGAGCAACTGAACAGTAACAACGAATAGAATCCCGGGAAGGTACAGAGGTGTTACAGGAAGGCTCTACCTTGAATCCGTCACCCACTGGTTGCATGTCACGGCCCTGCAGTACTGGGCTGGACTTGGAAGGTGAAAGGGTCCAGACGCAGCTGTGTATGCAGAGTCACAGTGTTTGATCTCAAGGGCCGATCCGTGTAACCACCTCCTCGGTCAAGAGCCAAAGTGTGTTCCAACACCATCAGGACCTCCCTTGGGCCAAGTTACTGGCCCACCATCCCTTCCCTGGACTGAGATATAAATGGTCTCTCACCCAGGATTTGTTCCTTGGAGGGTGACTTTATTTATTTGTTTATTTAACTGCAGAAGCCCCTTGAGACCTCTCCAAGCCTTTGGGTATTAACCACCTTATGCGTCACTCAGTTGTGTCTGACTCTTTGTGACCCCAGGGAGTGTAACAGCACACCCGGCTCCTCTGTCCGTGGGATTCTCCAGGCAGGAACCCTGGAGCAGGTTGCCATTTCCTTCTTCAGGGGATTCTTCCCGACCCAGGGATCAATCCTGGATCTCCTACATCACATGCAGAGTTTTAGCATCTGAGCCACTAGTTAGGTCCTGTGTGAGCCACGATTTGACCCTCGTGGCTCAGGCAGTACTATCAACCATCTACTGAAGAAAAATTCTTTTTAATCTATTGATAACCCATTCCTTCTCATGGCTGAGTGGCGGGACACTGTTAAAAATCAGCTCCTCAGTTTTGACTCTTTGGGACCCCATGGACTGTAGCCCAGCAGGCTCTTCTTTCCACAAAATTCTCCAGGTAAGAATGGTGGAGCGGGTTGGCATGCCCTCCTCCAGGGGATCTTCCCAACCCAGGGATTGAACCTGGGTCTCCTGTATCACAACAGATTCTTTACTATCTGAGCCACCAGGGAAGCTCCTGCTCTTGTGTTTAACCTGTTCTTTCTCATTGCTGAGCAGTGGAACACTGTTAAGCTCTGAGCCCTAATACTTCCTGCCGACTGAGGGCACCCCCACCAGGCCTTCATGGGGAACACCTCCAGAGAGCAAGGCAATTGCAGCTTGAACAAAAGCACACTCCCTTGTCTTCCATCTTGGACAGTGTCTACCACACTGCTTCACACTATAGGGAAAGAGCAAATAACACCCAGAGGCAAGCCAGCAATGGGGTCAACCCCGTGGTCAGCATCACCCCACGTGAGAAGCTCCCTGAGGGCAGAAGAGACACATGGTCCATGGATAGAAAGCCTGGGACCTTGGGAATGCTCTGGGGAAAATTTACATCCTGCTGAAAGACTCAATTCACGAGCCCTCAAGATGAAAACTGGTACAGGAAACTTATGGGTATATTCCTCTCAGAAAGAAATCAGAAGCCAGAGCTGTCTGTGTTACAGACATCTCCCCCATCACGTGAGCACACTGGTGCTCAGCAGCAAGAATCAGAACCCTGGCAGGGTTCTGCCCCGTCACCGAGTCCTTTCCCTACAACAAACCTCGAGATGGCCTTAGCCTCTGTCATGAGGCTGCAATCCCAAAGGGGGCTCACATCAAACCTGACAGAAATCCACCAGGCTCACCTCCCACGGTCTGCTCCGTCTATGGCACAGACGGCCGTGACACGCACGGATCAAATCATGGAGACTGGGTTGTCAGGGGCTGGGGAGAGGGGCACTAGAGAGCGTGTTCTTCACAAGTAAGGGGTATCCTTCTGGAGTGACAGGAACGTTCTGGAGCTAGACAGCACTGAATGCTCTGTACATTCTGCCCACTGGAAACACATACATGGACACACACACACAGACCTACACACAGAGGCACGCACAGACAGACACTCGGACCACCCCCCCCATAAGAGACAGAGATCCCACAAACAGAGGTACACACCCACAAACACACACACATCCACACAGACACGCCCCTCCAGAGAGATACCCACACACACAGACCCCCCCCACCGCCAAAGACACATCCCTTCCCACACACAGAAACACATCCGCACGTAGACAGCTCCCACAAAGAGAAACACACACCCACACACAGATGCACACCCCCACACAGACCCCTTCCACAAAGACAGACACACGCTCACACACAGACACTAACCCACACAGAGACCACTTCCACAGAGACACACATCCACACACAGACCCGTTCCACAGAAACACACACCCACACAGAGACCCCACACAGACCCGTTCCACACAAACACACACCCACACAGAGACCCCTTCAAAATTGAGAGACACACACTCACACACAGACACAAACCCACACACAGACCCCTTCCACAAAGAGGTATGGATCCACACACTGACACACACACAGACCCCTTCAACAGAGAGAGACACACACACACAGAGACACACCCCTCCAGAGAGATACCCACACCCACAGAACCCCCAAAAGCCACATCCCTTCCCACACACAGAAACACATCCACACCTAGACCCCTTCCACAGAGACACACGCCCACACACAGATGCACACCCACCCACAGACACCTTCCACAGAGAGACACACAACCACACACAGACACAATCCATACACAGAACCCTTCCACAACGACACACCCCTACACATAGACCCCTGCCACAAATAGAAACACACACTGACACAGACACACACCCACACACAGACCCCTTCCACATAGAGAGACACACACCCAAACACAGACACACACACACACCTACCCCTTCCACAGAGAGATACACACACCCACACAAGGACACATATCCACACACAGACACACATCCACACAGAGACCCCTTCCACAGAGACACACACCCACACAGACACACACCCACACGACTGCTTTCACAGACACACACTCACCAAGAGAAACACACACACACAGATCCCTTCCAAAAGAGAGACACACATCCACACACACCCTTTCCACAACAGACACACACTCCCACACAGACACAAACCCATACACAGAGACCACTTCCACAAAGAGATATGGGTTCACACACACACCACACACACAGACCCCTACCACTAAGAGACACACACCCACACACAAACGGTTCCCCAGTCGACGGTCCTGTTCCCTCAACTCCCATGAAGAGGATCCCCACTCCCGGGCCTCACGCTCTCAACTGGGCACGGAGAGGTTCCGAGCCTGCGGTACTCGATCTTAGAAAAGATTGAGGGCAGGAGAAGGGGACGACAGACGATGAGATGGTTGGCTGGCATCACCCACTCGATGGACATGAGTCTGAGCAAGCTCCGGGAGCTGGTGACGCACAGGAGGCCTGGCCTGCAGCGATTCATGGAGTCGCAGAGTCGGACACGACTGGGCAGCTCAACTGAATTGAACTGCAATTACAACAAGGTTTCACGTGATGGCACTCTAGCATAAGAAATGAAAAACAGGCTGCCCTGCACCGTGCCTCACCTCTCCCAGTGGGAACCCTGAGCGGAATCAGAGCGCACACTATCACAAACAGGATGTGAACACTGATACCATCCAGCACGTGTCTGTACTGAGTTCTGTGCATTTGAGTGGACCCGCCACAGCCAAAGTCCACCAGAGCCTGCTTTCCTCACAGGAGCCCTCCTGGAGACTCCTTTTACAAAGTCGTTTCATACTAATACCCGGGGGCCCTGCGTGTATTGGTATGACCTTGGAGACCTTAAAGGGGCGGTCACCACTGCCCATCTGGCCGGGCCCGCTTTCCCCAAGTGTCTGTGTAAGATGTCACAGAACCGGAGAATACAAATCCCGCTCTTGACCCCTAAAGACACTGGCACTCCTGCTGAGATGCAGGTCCTGCCACGACCTCCTCTGGGACCTGCCAGGACCTCTGACTCACTGTTCTGTCTGTGCTCTCCTGGGTTGACCTTGCCACCTTCTTCCTGCACAACACTTGGCTGATGCCTCTTGACGGAATCAGGTATTCACCAGCACCCAGCTACAGAACAGTCATATACCAGCTACCGTCCTCGTGGCACACGTGCCAAAGCGACATCAGGGTTTGAGAGCAAAGACTCGCTGAGCGGAAACTACAAGTAGCGCCAACAGAGGCCATTCCGCATTTGGGCTGCGCGCTGCACTGGGCAATCTGAGGGTGTACGGGCAGCCCCCGTGGGAGAGCAAGACCACTTCCTTCTCCTGTCGCCCGACTTCCGAGCAAGGCCTGATGGCCAGCTCTTTGGCCACGCCGCGGGGGCGCTAGCAGACGGCTCTGGGGAACTGGCATTCCGGCCCACTGCTGAGAACACAGGGGACTGGCGGGCGGGCTTGGGACCGCTGAGGGGACTCCTGTGCGCTTCTGGCCTCACCCACGAAGTCGCCGGTCTCCAGGGTAACACGCGAACAATGTCTGGGGCGCCGGCCTGCTCGGGTGCCAGTACGGCGAGGCACCTCCTCACCTGCAAAGCTTGTCTCCCGGGGGCCCTTGGAACGGCTGGCCCTCGAGCCGCCACCCCAGCCGGACCTCTGGCCTCAAAGGGAATGCCACTCAGCCCCGCGGCCCCTCCAGGTCACCGCAAGCCGTGAGCTGCAGCCATAGCCCGCAGCTCCCTACTCCAGACCGGCGGTGGGAGGTCCCAAACGCGCCTCCCCCCGCCCCTCCCACCTTCCGGACAGCTCTCAGCAGCCATAGTGCGTCCGGGCCCCTGATCCAGAGGTGGAAGAGACCCCAAGCCGCGCGCGCACGGGACCAGCCCTACTACTGCCACAAGCGGCGCGTGCCCCCCTTTTCTCTGCGCGCGGGGCGAGCCTAGCTTTCCTGTGAGTGCAGGATCCACCAGCACGCGCCGCTCGAGACCCCCTTCCTGCGCATGCTGCAGGGCGCGAGCTCTCCCTTCTTGCGCGCCCGGGACCCCACTTCCTTGGCTCATGTTATCAGACGTCTCCGGTGTGCGCGTGGCGCGACGCGAGCCCCCACTTCTTGACTGCGCCAGGCCACCTGGCACGGGCCGTGCAAAACCCCACTTGCTGCGCGCTCTGCGGGGCTGGGCCCCTCCGCGTTCCTGTGCGCGTGCGGGGCCAGCCCTTCCCTGGAGCCCGCGCGGCGAGCCCCACCCCCGCCATTCCTATTCGCGCAGCTAGGGGACCCCTTGTAACTTTCCTGCAGGAGCGGACCATCCCTCCCCCCAGCACGCGCGACGCGAGCTCCACTTTCCTGACCATGCGGCTCCGCGTGAGACCCTGCTTCCTGGGCATGTGGCGTGAGACTCACCCCCCTCTCCTCGCGATCGCGGGGACACCGGGGACAGGTGCCCTCCCCTCACACGAAGCGTCCCCCCAGTCAAGGGCCGTATTCCCTCAACTCCCATTAAGGGGGGGTTCCCCACTCGCGGGCCCCGCAGCCTCCACTGTGCACGGAAGTGTTCCCATCCGTGGGCCATGTGTTCTCAACCGCGCTCGGAGTGGTCCCCACTCGCGGGCAGCACGCCCTCAACTGGGCACGGAGGATTCCCCGGAGCCTAGATCCCGGGAAAGATTCAGGGCGGGAGGAGGAAGGGACAACAGACGATGAGATGGTTGGTTGGCAGTGGGGTCCCGGGCGCGCAAGAAGGGAGAGCTCGCGCCCCACTCGATGGTCATGAGTTTGAGCAAGCTCCAGGAGTTGGTGATGGCAGCTTCTGCGATTCATTCGGTCGCAAAGAGTCGGAGATGGGACTGCAGCCATAAAATTAAAAGACGCTTTCTCCTTGGAGAAAAGCTATGACCAACCTAGACAGCACATTGAAAAGCAGAGACATTACTTTGCCACAAAGCTCCGTCTAGTCAAGGCAATGGTTTTTCCAGTGGTATGTATGAATGTGAGAGTTGGACTGTGAAGAAAGCTGAGTGCTGAGGAATTGATGCTTTTGAACTGTGGTATTGGAGGGGACTTCTGAGAGTCCCTTGCACTGCAAGGAGAAGGAACCAGTCCATTATGAAGGAGATCAGCCCTGGGTGTTCTTTGGAGGGAATGATGCTAAAGCTGAAGCTCCAGTACTTTAGCCACCTCATGCGAGGACTCTGGAAAAGACTCATTGGAAAAGACTCTGGTGCTGGGAGAGATTAGGGGCAGGAGGAAAAGGGGACGACAGAGGTTGAAATGGCTGGATGGCATCACCGACTCCATAGACATAAGTCTGAGTGAATTCCGGGTGTTGCTGATGGAGAGGGAGGCCTGGCATGCTGCAATTCATGGGGTCTCAAAGAGTCAGACACTACTGAGCCACTGAACTGTATTGCACTGCAATTACAAAAGCATTCCACATGAGGGCACTCTGACATAAAAAATGAAAGAAAGGTGTCCTGCACCGTGCCTCACCTCCCCTAATGGGAACATGGAGCAGAATGATAGAGCACACTCTTACAACTAGGATGTGAACCACAGTTCAAAATGATCAGTTCTTCAGCACTCAGCTTTCTTCACACTCCAACTCTCACATCCATACATGACTACTGAAAAAACCATAGCCTTGACTAGATCGACCTTTCATGGCAAAGTAATGTGTCTGCTTTTGAATATGTGCCATCTAGGTTGGTTATAACTTTCCTTCCACGGAGTAATCATCTTTTAATTTCGTGGCTGCAGTCACCATCTGCAGTGATTTTGGAGCCCCCCAAAATAGAGCCTGACACTCTTTCCACTGTTGCCCCATCTATTTCCCATGAAGTGATGGGACAAGATGCCATGATCTTCATTTTCTGAATGTTGACTGTTAAGCCAACTTTTTCACTCTCCACTTTCACTTTCATCAAGAGGCTTTTTAGTTCCTCTTCACTTTCTGCCCTAAGGGTGGTGTCATCTGCATATCTGAGGTTATTGATATTTCTCCCGGCAATCTTGATTCCAGCTTGTGCTTCTTCCAGCCCAGCGTTTTTCATGATGTACTCCGAATATAAGTTAAATAAGCAGGGTGACAAATACGGCATAGATGAATTCCTTTCCCTATTTGAAACCAGTTTGTTGTCCCATGTCCAGTTCTAACTGTTGTTCCTGACCTGCATATAGGTTTCTCAAGAGGCAGGTCAGATGCTCTGGTACTCCCATCTGTTTCACCATTTTCCACAGTTTACTGTGATCCACAGAGTCAAAGGCTTTGGCATAGTCAATAAAGCAGAAATAGATGATTTTCAGGAATGTTCTTGCTTTTTCGATGATCAAGTGCCTGTTGGCAATTTGATGTCTGGTTTCTCTGCCTTTTCTAAAATGAGCTTGAACATCTGATGGTTCATATACTGCTGAAGCCTGACCTGGAGAATTTTGAGCATTACTTTATTAGCACGGGTGATGAGTGCAATTGTGTGGTACGATAGGGATATTATGACTGGATTTTATGTTCTTATAAAATAGAGACTAGTGCAAGTTTAATGCATGAATCAGGACACTCAAAGCAAGTGCTTTGGGACAACTCAGAGGGGAGGGGTGGGGGTGGAGGTGGTAGGGAGCATTCAGAATGGGGGGCACATGTGCACCTGTGGCTGATTCATGTCAATGTATGGCAAGAAAATCACAATACTGTAAACGAATTATCCTCAAATTAGAATAAATTACTTAATTTTAACAAAGAAGATCTCAGAGAACTTACAAACCTACTCCTCTGTATGAGAACACAGAGAGGCCAGTCGTTTACAAACTGAAAAAATAAAAGATCTTTACAGTAATGGTCCCCATGCCCCTGCAATGACCAGGCTGAACAGTAGGATATAAGGGGTGAGTGAGCAAAGCTTCATCCATATTTACAGCTAGTCCTCATTGCTCACATTACTGCCTGAGTTCTGCCTCCTGCTAGATCAGCAGTGGCATTAGATTATCACAGGAACTTGAACATGAACGGTTCTGTGAAATGCACACAGAATGTATCTATGTTGCAAGCTCCTTTTGAGAATCAAAAGCCTGATGATCTGAGATGGATCTGAGTTGGTGATGCTAGCACTATCCTCAGTGCTGCAAAAACAGATTATCATTGGCAAAAAGATTTGACTGCACAAATCATGATATGTCAACTGTTTGCAGACTCCTATCAAAACTCTATGACTGACAGGCAACTAATAATTGAATTACATCTGGTGCAGGTTTTAAGTCAAAATCCGACCCTTGTTTTAGTGCAGTCATGGTCTCCCATTATTTTATTTACCACTTCTAGCGCTGCCTCTGTCCCGCACTGCACGTTTGTTGGTCCCAGTTTTCATTAACTCACAAGCTAACACTACCCAAAATAAGTAAAAAACAAATGTCTCTGGAGAGCTTCTTTGAAAGGGGTGTAGAGTCAATGATGAGAAAGCAGAAGACTCTATGACTGTCAACACAAGGCAGGTGGCATTTAAAAGAAAATACCAAGAATACTACATGTTCATTACAACAGGGGATTCACACTCTCCAAGCCCACTTTGTATATGTGATGACTGGTTATCCAACAAAGTCATGAAATCTTGAAAACTACTTCACCAGATGGAACTCAAGCACCTTGCTTTAAAGAACAAGTCTTTTGAGTTTTCCAAAAGAAAAAAAAAAGTGAACACAAAGAACAGAAGCAATTGTTGAAGGCACCACTTCACTGAACGTGTCTGCACTGAGAGTACCATTCTCACTGGCTAACTTCATTGCTAAAGCTAAGAAGCACTTTACTATTGGTGAGGGGTTGACCCTGCCTGCTGCTAAAGACACTGGCTGTGAATTTTAGGAGAAGCTGCAGGCCAACGGTGCCACATATTCCTCTTTTGCCTAGAATCATTACTGCTGCTTAATCGCTTCAGGCGTGTCTGACTCTGTGTGACTCCAGACAGCAGCCCACCAGGCCCTCCTGTCCCTAGTATTCTCCAGGCAAGAACACTGGAGTGGGTTGCCATTTCCTTCTCCAACACATGAAATTGAAAAGGGAAAGTGAGCAGAGCTAGAAAAATAATTTCACAATTTGTGTGGAAATATAAAAAACCTCGACTAGCCAAAGCAATCTTCTGAAAGAATAATGCAACTGGAGGAATCCACCTGCCTGACTTCGGGCTCTCCTACAAAGCCACAGTCATCAAGACAGTATGGTACTGGCACAAAGACAGAATATAGATCAATGGAACAAAATAGAAAGCCCAGAAATAGATACAGGCACCTGTGGACACCTTATCTTTGACAAAAGAGGCAAGAATACACAATGGAGAAAAAACAATCTCTTTAACAAATGGTGCTGGGAAAACTGGCCAACCACGTGTAAAAGAATGAAACTAGAACACTTTCTAACAGCATACACAAAGATAAACTCAAAATGGATAAAAGATCTAAACGTAAGGACCAGAAACTGCAAAACTCCTAGAGGAGAACATAGACAAAACACTCTCTGACACAAATCACAGCAGGATCCTCTATGACCCACCTCACAGAATATTGGAAAGAAAAGCAAAAATAAACAAATGGAACTTAGTTAAAATTAAAAACTTCTGCACAACAAGGGAAACTATAAGCGGGGGAAACGGCAGCCTTTAGAATGGGAAAAAATAATAGCAAATGAAGCAATTGACAAAGAATGAACGTCAAAAATATACAAGAAACTCCTGGAGCTCAATTCTAGAAAAGTAAATGACCTAATCCAACCAATGCATTCTAAAGATCAGTCCTGGGTGTTCTTTGGAAGGAATGATGCCAAAGCTGAAACTCCAGTACTTTGGCCCCTCATGAGAAGAGCTGACTCATTGGAGAAGGCTCTGTTGTTGGGAGGGATTGGGGGCAGGAGGAGAAGAGGACGACAGAGGATGAGATAGCTGGATGGCATCCCCTACTCAATGGATATGAATATGAGTGAACTCCGGGAGTTGGTGATGGATAGGGAAGCCTGGTGTGCTGCGATTCATGGGGTCGCAAAGAGTTGGACATGACTGAGCAACTGAAATGAACTGAACTGAACTGAATCAAAAAAATGGGCCAACGACGAAACAGACATTTCTCCAAAGAAGACATAAAGATGGCTAACAAACACATGAAAAGATGCTCAACATCACTCATTATCAGAGAAATGCAAATCAAAACTACAATGAGGTATTATTTCACGCCAGTCAGAATGGCTTCTATCAAAAGTCTACAAGCAATAAATGCTGGAGAGGGTGTGGAGAAAAGGGAACCATGTTAACGCTGTTGGTGGGAAGGCAAACTAGTATAACCACTATGGAGAACAGTGTGGAGATTCCTTAAAAAACTGGAAATAGAACTGCCATATGACCCAGCAATCCCACTGCTGAGTATACACAGCAAGGAAACCAGAACTGAAAGAGAAAGGTGTACCCCAATGTTCCTCGCAGCACTGTTTATAATAGCCAGAACATGGAAGCAACCTAGATGTCCATCAGCTGATGAATGGATAAGAAAGCTGTGATACCTATACACAATGGAGTAATATTCAGCCATTAAAAAGAATACGTTTGAATCAGTTCTAATGAGGTGGATGAAACTGGAGCCTATTATACAGAGTGAAGTAAGCCAGAAAGAAAAACACCACTACAGTATACTAACGCATATATATGGAATTTAGAAAGATGGTAATGATAACCCTGTATGTGAGACAGCAAAAGAGACAGATATATAGAACAGTCTTTTGGACTGTGTGGGAGAGGGAGAGGGTGGGATGAATTGGGGGAATGGCATTTAAATATGTATAATATCATATGTGAAACAAATGGCCAGTCCAGGTTCAATGCATGATACAGGATGCTCAGGGCTGGTGCACTAGATTGACCCAGAGGGATAGGATGAGGAGGGAGGTGGGAAGGGGGTTCAGGATGGGGAACACGTGTACACCCATGGCGGATTTATGTTGATGCATGGCAAAATCAATACAATATTTAAAGTAATTAGCCTCCAATTAAAATAAATAAACGTATATTAAAAAATAAAATAAAATTATAAATTCCCCCCAAAAAAGGCCAAAAAAAAAAAAAAAGCACAAGTAAGCATTTATTTTTTACCAATTAATAATAAGGAAAAAACTTTCCTTTTATTTTGCCTTCATTTATAGAAAGGGAATGCCAAAGAATGCTCAAACTACCGCACAGTTGCACTCAAGTCACACGGTAATAAATTAATGCTCAAACCTCTCCAAGCCAGGATTCTGCATTGTGTGAATTGTGAACTTCCAGATGTTCAAGCTGGTATTAGAAAAGGCAGAAGAACCAGAGATCAAACTTGCAAACATGCACTGGAAAATCGAAAAAGCAAGAACATTCCAAAGAATCATCTATTCCTGCTTTATTGACTATGCCAAAGCCTTTGACTCTGTGGATCACAGTAAACTGTAGAAAATGCTGAAAGAGATGGGAAGACCAGAGCACCTGGCCTGCCTCTTGAGAAATCTGTATGCAGGTCAGGAAGCAACAGTTAGAACTGGACATGGAACAACAGACTGGTTCCAAATAGGAAAAGGAGTACGTCCAGGCTGTCTACTGTCACCCTGCTTATTTAACTTATATTCGGAGTACATCATGAAAAACACTGGGCTGGAAGAAGCACAAGCTGGAATCAAGATTGCCGGGAGAAATATCAATAACCTCAGATATGCAGATGACACCACCTTATGGCAGAAAGTGAAGAGGAACTAAAAAGCCTCTTGATGAAAGTGAAAGTGGAGAGTGAAAAAGTTGGCTTAACAGTCAACATTCAGAAAATGAAGATCATGGCATCTTGTCCCGTCACTTCATGGGAAATAGATGGGGCAACAGTGGAAAGAGTGTCAGGCTCTATTTTGGGGGGCGGGGGGCGGTGGCGTCCAAAATCACTGCAGATGGTGAATGCAGCCATGAAATTAAAAGACGCTTACTCCATGGAAGAAAAGTTATGACCAACCTAGATAGCATGTTGAAAGGCAGAGATATTAATTTGCCAGGAAAGGTCTGTCTAGTCAAGAATATGGTTTTTCAAATGGTCATGTATGGATGTGAGAGTTGGACTGTGAAGAAAGCTGAGTGCCAAAGAATTTATGCTTTTGAACTGTGGTGTTGGAGAAGACTCTTGAAAGTCCCTTGGACTGCAAGGAGATCCAACAATTCATTCTAAAGGAGGTTAGCCCTGGTTTACTTTGGAAGGCATTATGCTGAAGCTGAAACTCCAGTACTTTGGCCACCTCATGTGAAGAGTTGACTCACTGGAAAAGACTCTGATGCTGGGAGGGATTGAGAGCAGGAGGAGAAGGGGTTGACAGAGGATGAGATGGCTGCATGGCATCCCCTAATCGATGGACGTGAGTCTGAGTGAACTCTGGGAGTTGCCGATGGACAGGGAGGCCTGGTGTGCTGCGATTCATGCGGTTGCAAAGAGTCAGACACGATTGAGTGACTGAAGTGAACTGAACCTAATACTCCATTGAAAACTGACTTTTTCAGTCTGATGGTCCGTTTTCAGTCCTATCGCGGAAAAGGGCAGTCCCAAAGAATATTCAAACTGCTGCACAACTGAACATATCTCACAAAGTAATGTTCAAAATTCTCCAAGCAAGGCTTCAACAGTACATGAACCGGGAACTCCAAGATGTTCAAACTCGATTTAGAAAAGTCAGAGGAAGCAGACATTAAATTGCCAACATTTGTTAGATCGTAGAACAAGCAAGGGAACTCTAGGAAAACATCTACTTCTGCTGTATTGATTTTGCCAATGCCTTTGACTGTGTAGAGCTCTGCAAACTGTGGGAAATTCTTCAAGAGATGGGGATACCAGGCCAACTTACCTGCCTTTTGAGAAATCTGTATGCAGGTCAAGAAACAGCTGTTATAATGGGACATGAAATGACAGTCTGGGTCCAAATCGGGAAAGGAGTATGTCAAAGCTGTATAATGTCACCCTGATTATTTAACTTATAGGCAGAATACATCATGCAAAATGCTGGGCTAGATGAAACACAAGCTGCAGTTAAGACTGTGAGGAGAAATATCAACAACCTAGGATACTCAGAGGATGCCACCCTTATGGCAGAAAGTGAAGAGGGGCTAAAGAGCCTCTTGATGAAAGTGAAAGAGAGTCGAAAAAGTCGGCTTAAACCTCAACATTTAAAAAGTTCAGATCATGGCATCCAGTCCCATCATTGTTCATGGCAAATAGGTGGGGAAACAATGGAAACAGTCACAGATTTTATTTGGGGGTGCTCCAAAATCACTGCAGATGGTGACTGCAGCCATGCTATTAAAAGACTCCTGCTTCTTGGAAGAAAAGCTATGACCAACCTATTCTCCATTCTCCAGGCAAGAACACTGGAGTGGCCTGCCATTGCTTTCTTCAAGATCCTAGATAGACATTTCCCCAAAGAAGACATACAGATGGCCAACAGGCCACATGAAAAGATGCTCAACATCACCAATGAAAGAAAATGCAAATTGAAACCACACTGGGGTATCACGTCACACCAGGCAGAATGGCTATTATTAAAAAGTCTGCAGATAATATTCCAGAGAAGGGGTGGGGAAAAACAGACCCTCCTACACTGTTTGTGGGTATGTAAGTTGGTGCATTTACTAAGGACAACATTGTGGAGGGTCCTTTAAAACCTGAAAACAGAGTTACCATATGGTCCAGCAATCCCATTCCTGGGCATATATCCAGAGAAGAACATGATTTGAAAAGATACATGAAGCCCAAAGGTTCATAGCAGCATTATTTAGAATAGCCAAGACTGGACGTAACCTAGATGCCCATCAACAGATGAATGGATAAAGAAGATGTATGAAGTAGCCCCCAGCCTGGGCCATGGTCACCACTCCAGGAGTACCATCGGCTGAGGTCAGGGTCTGGAGATCACAGTTCTGGCCAGGGTGCAGGCTCAAGGCTCCTGAGAGCACAGGAGTTCTGATGCCCACCTGGCACCCTTACCTTCATCCCTCGTATTATATTTGGGAATATATTTTTCAAATCTTGCATGCCTTCTGGGCCCCAACCTGCTTGTAACATGAAAATGCAACACCGGGGTCATCAAGGTGTTCTAGTAGAAACAAGGCAAGCAATTGCAAAGCTGCAAAAAAAAAAAAAAGATTCCACATTAGAGATTGCTTTTCCCAAAGGCAGAATGAAATTTCTGCTTCTTTGCTATGATATCACTTGGGTGATAATGCCTTTCTAGCTTCATAGGGCACATTTTAAGGGGAAAAACAAAAACAGTGAGGGCATGTTCAGTGAATAAGTTGTGTTCCGCTCTTTGCGACCTTATGGATGGTGCCCGCCAGACCCCTCTGTCCATGAGATTTTCCAGGCAAGAATACTGGAGTGGGTTGCCATTGTCTTCTCTAAGCAATCTTACCAACCCAGGGATTGAAACTGCTTCTCCTTCAGGCAGATTCTTTACCACTTGGCCACCTGGGAAACCAAAAAATCCAATAGAGATACTTGTAAGAGATTCCTAGTTGGAACTTCCCTCATAGTCCACTGGTTAAGACTCCATGCTGCCAATGCAGGGGGCACAGCTTTGATCACTGCTCAGGGGAACTCAAGGGCATGGCAACCCACTCCAGTATTCCTGCCTGGAGAATCCCATGGACAGATGAGCCTGGCAGGCTACAGTCCATGAGATCACAAAGAGTCAGACAGGACTGAAGTGACTTAGCATAGAGGCAAACATATGGGATCACAAACAGGTGGACACCACTGAAGTGACTTAGCACCCACAGGGTAACTAAGATCACACACGCTGTGCAGCACAACCAAAAGATAAAAAATAAAGGCATTTTCACCTACCAAAAATGTGTAACAAGCGATTTTGAAAAAAGAAAGAAAGGATAAGGTTGTAGGGAAGGCATGGTGAACTTGAATTTCTAACAAGCTCTCTGTACAGTGCTGAGTCTGTTGGTTCATTTGACAGCACATTGTTAGAACCAGGGAAGAAAATGAGACTCAGGAGAATTTGGATACTATAGGAGAGTCCAGATACCTTTATATTACAATAAAGTTTATCTCTGTTAGGAAGATCCCCTGAAGAAAGAAGAAGGGGAGAAGCAAATGGCAACCCACTCCACTAGTCTTGCCTGGAGAATCCCGAGGACCAAGGAGCCTGATGGGCTACTGTCCATGGGGTCACAAAGAATTGCTACTTAGCACAGACACACACAGTTTATCCCGTTTCCTCCTTCTCACTCCCAGTACAGCCACAGTCATAAACACACACACACAGATAAAAGGGACTGGTCATCTATCACTAAAGCTGATAATTCAAGGCCTTCACAGGAAGCAGGACACTGAAGAGGAAGCCTCTGCTTCTTCAGTGTTCCAGGGCTTTTGATGCTGGAAATTCCTTCACTGGCCTCTGGCCAAAAATTTATTTCAACTGAGTCTATGTGACCCCCCTTCAAGGAACGGATCCTTATTTGATTAGCGGTAGAAATAACAGAAAACAACGGAGGACCACTGTCTGAAAGGTGGTGGTATTTTTACTGCAACGGAGAGACTTCTTCTGGGCACAAATAACATGTTTCTAAAAGTTGGATAGGTTGACATTCCTTCAGTTTAGTTCAGTTCAGTCGCTCAGTCGTGTCCAACTCTTTGCGACCCCATGAATCACAGCATACCAGGCCTCTCTGTCCATCACCAACTCCCGGAGTTCACTCAGACTCACGTACATTAGCCAGTGATGCCAGCCAGCCATCTCAACCTTTGTCATCCCCTTCTCCTCCTGCCGCCAATCCCTCCCACCATCAGAGTCTTTTCCAATGAGTCAACTTTTCTCATGAGGTGGCCAGCATACTGGAGTTTCAGACTGGTTGGATTAGCTTGCCGTCCAAGGGACTCTCAAGAGTCTTCTCCAACACCACAGTTCAAAAGTGTCAATTCTTCAGTGCTCAGCTTTCTTCACAGTCCAACTCTCAAATCCTTACATGACCACTGGAAAAACCATAGCCGTGACTAGATGGACCTTGGTTGGTAAAGTAATGTCTCTGCTTTTCAGTATGCTGTCTAGGTTGGTCATAAATTTCTTACCTCTGCACAATTAGACTTGTTGATAGCCTGCAAGAACTATTCTGTGGCTTTAAGAACATTACAGTTGCTATATTTCAGGATAGTTTTAGATGGGGACTTACCTGGTGGTCCACTTACTCTGTGTGTCCACTGCAGGGGGGCCTGGATTCCCTGGCAGAGAAAGTAAGATCTCCAGGAAACGAAGATCTCATGTGCCCTGTGGCATGTATCTGTCTCTTTTTCTAAATAAAGCTTTATTGGTACCATGCCTCATCCATTCACTTACCTTCTGCCAGTGGCTACTCTGGGGCTCCCAGGGCAGTGGTGAGTACCTGCCATAGAGACCATGCAGCTCACAAAGGCTAAAATATTTACTTTCTGGCCTCTTCAGAACAGGACTTCCTTGGTGGCTCAGCTGGTAAAGAATCTGCCTGCAATGCAGGAGACATGGGTTCAATCCTAGGTTAGGAATATCCCCAGGAGAAGGGAAAGGCTACCCACTCCAGTATTCTTGGGCTTTCCTGGTGGCTCAGCTGGTAAAGAAAGCACCCACAAAGCGGGAGACCTGGCTTTGATCCCCAGGTTGGGAAGATACCCTGGAGAAGGAAAAGGCTATGCACTCCAGTATTTCAGCCTGGAGAACTCCATGGAGTGTATAGTAAACGGGGTTGCAAAGAGTAAGAGATGACTGAGTGATATTCACTTTCATTATTCCCTTCAGAATAAAGTTTACTGACCCCTTAATAGACTCAAGTGCTGTCACTAGTTTGAGAGACTGAGGTTACGTACAAGGCTCACTGTGGATATTCAACTAAGGGCATCGCAATGGGACCCAAAGACTGGAAGGGAAGAGCCACCACATTCAAACCATGGGCCCCCTCATGGGCGGACTGACCCACACTTTCTCTGTGAGTGCCTTTTAGTCCCTCTGAGATGGAGATGTTGCTCTGGTCTGTGTATCAGACATGTTTCTGCCATGTGTGCAACCAGCTGCATGTAAATCTGTGTCATCTGCAAATGGGAGTTCTCGCCACAAGCGAAGCCCTTGAAGTTCGTGTGGATTTCCTATTGCCTGCTCATGGCTGCTTCCATAAGCAATATAGCAGTCATTTTGAAATTAGTGAGAGTCTGTGGTTAGTGAGCAGACTGCCTTTTTGTTAGGTATCTGAGCTGTGACATCACAGCACATGGCTGCCCAGAAACAGTCATCTCACTTTACTGTGCTGCAGAAAGAAACACAACGTTTAAGCAAAGGTTGAGATACACAATGTGTGTATATGTGTCAGAGGACATGAGTTTGAGTAAACTCTGGCAGTTGGTGATGGACAGGGAGGCCTGGCGTGCTGCAGTCCTTGAGGTAGCAAAGAGTTGGACATGACTGAGCAACTGAACTGAACTGATATATGTGACCATCCTATAGACCTCCATGTGGGGCCCTATACCAAGGTCACAAGTATGGAGCCCTTGGACCGAGGTCACAGGATAAAAATCTCTGGAACTGATCAAATCCTATAGCAACGGTTGCTCTGAGCTTCCAGATTTAAACGGGCCAAGTTCCTGACCCCATATGAGCTAAAATACCTACTCTGTTACCCACCCTGTTACCCACCCGATAGCATCCTAGGGTTTTCTCAGGTGGCACTTAAAGTAAAGAAACTGCTTGCCAATGCATGAGACATAACAGACTTGGGTTCTGTCCCTGGTTTGGGAAGATCCCCTGGAGGAGGGCACGGCAACCCACTCCAGTCTTCTTGCCTGGAGAATCCCAGGGACAGAGGAGCCTGGCAGGCTACAGCCCATAGGATCACAGAAAGAGTCAGACACAAGAGTGAAGCAACTTATCACACAGCATCTTAAACAAACGCTTAATGCCACCTTCTCGTAGGAATTTTCTGTCTTAAGGCTATAAAAATGGGCTGCTGGCCCATCAAAGGGGTCGGCTCTCCCTTGAGCCAGCCCCCTGTTCTAACACCATTTCCTGCTCTGATAAACTCTCCTTTCCTGTCATTCTGCCTCATCTCTGGAAGCTTTTCCAATGGGCACACAGGCCACAACACTCCCCCCAATACACACTTCCTTGAAAGAGTGGGACAGTCAGATGCCATCACATCTGAGACCAGCTGCGACCTGCCTCCAGCCTCTCAAAAGCAGACTTCTTGCTGCTTCAAGCTGCTGAATCTAAGCAAGTGCTTTGGTCCATCTGACCCCTTTGTGGACACTCACACTGATGGGGCGGTGAACCTCCTATTCCCTGCTGGAGCTTAGGGAGTGACCTGCTTGGATTGAAGTCTCAGCTTATGACCTCTGTGAGCTTGGACATGTCACACATCTTCTGCTGCTTTGGACAGAAGCTAGAGATAGAAAGGTGAGCCACCAGGATGGGGGCTGGGTGGTGCCAGTTAAGCCAGACTTGAAGTTGTTCAGTGCAGCCAACGCATGGAAGGCAGTCAGATAAGGATACTGGCATTAGCTTGGGTTCCTTCTTTGCCTCTGGACACAAACCTCACCCTGTCCTTTCCACCCTGGGCTCGTCTCCTTGCAGGCTGAGTGATGGACCTCAAGACTTAGTCTGATGGCTGCAGCACTGAGTGTCCTGCTGACTGCTCTCTTAGACACTGTTTCTCAAGCCATCCATTTCTGCTGTTTCTTCAGAGCAAAGACTGGGATTCCTTCAGGAAGCCAAGTCAGGGGAGGTTAAGTCCCCTCAAAAACCACTAGTCAGACTCTTTGGATTCTAAGTCTCAGTAGCTAAGTTGTAATCTGACTCTCTGTGACCCCATGGCCTGTAGCCCGCCAGCTTCTCTGTCCACACAATTCTCCAGGCAAGAATCCTGGGACAGCTAGCTAGGCACTGTTACCTTCTCAGGGGATCTTCCCAACCTCTGATGGAACCCTGGTCTCCCCCATTGCAGACAGATTCTTTACTGTCTGAGCCACTAAGCCCAGGTTCAAAACCCACCCACTGTGTACAATATTTACAGAGCTCCTGAATTTCCCCGGGGTGCAAGGGAGTGCCGGGGTCCAGCCCCCGCAGGATCCAGGGGAACCTGAAGGAAAAATGGCGTTGGCGGATGATATAGAGAGAGATAAGGAAAGAATATTGTAGATAAGAAAATAGAGGAGAGACAGAAGCTGATATTCCTTGGTTTACATAGAAAGCCAATGAAACTTCGAGACAAGATGTTTTCCCTGTTCACGAGGCCACAGGTGCCTTTCCAGTCTCCCGAGGGAGTGAAGACGCAGAACATCTTCCTGTTCAGGTCTTAGAAACCCAGGCAGATAAGTGAACGCAGGGAGCCTCTATGCTCCAAGGGATCAGTCTGAAAAAGAAAGTAAGAGAGAAAAAAAGAGAAGCTTCTTCAAGCGAGGCCCATCGTTTTTATTTTTAAAAGGGTCTTTTATACCTTTACTTGTACATAGAGGGAAATGAAAGATGCAAAGTCATACAGAGTCAGCCCAAACATTACATCTGTTTTGTCTTTATCAAAACTGGGATTTTTTCTGCAAACCTTTCTCATAAACAATATTGTGTACATTATCTTCTGGCCTTGGAGGCCTGTGAACATTTTATGACCCTTTTTTGATAAAGGCTTCTCAACCAGAAAACTTATTTTCCCTTGAAATGTTTTTTCTTATATTTCTAATCTATGTCAGCCTCAAGAAGTATTAAACAGAGTTACATTCTCAGGAAGCAAAAGTGCAGTGAGTTACAAGAAAGAACCAATTAGCTCAAAAGTCTGATGTGGTTAATTTCAAGGCTACACTGGTTTTTCTTACTTTCCAACTATGTTAACTAATGCACTCCCAGGTGCACAGTGGATAAGAGATAAGGGAACTTAGCAACAAGCATTGGCCCAATAATGAAATCCTACACCAGCACTACTCTAATAACTTTTAACTCTTTAAAAGGCTCTATGTTTTAGGCTTTCCATGCCTCTCACAGTTGGGAGGATGTAAATAATCATATGCGTAGCTGCAAGGGTCTGGATATACCTGTTAAGCAAGCTATAATGCTAACAGAGGGGGTTTGATTAGAAATATTCCCCTCATGTCCAGGAGACTTATTAGCTATAGCCCTAAGTTAATTTTCTCCAGAGAAAGGTGATCAGGTTTAGCCCCCTGTTAATGTCAGAGGAGCTGGTGAAAGTCATGAAGTAGTAAAACAGACAGATTCCGGTTTTGGGGTAGATGCTGGAGAAAGCCTAGGGAGCCCGTTGAGTTCTGAAGCCTTGCTTAACAGTTCTCTTCCACATGACCTTGTCAAGGGTGGGATCTCTCATGGTGGCCCCTGGCAAGGGAGGGGGCAGAAAAGGAGTTGCATGCCACGATGTAACCTACAGCAACACTTTTTTATACTCTTAAAGTGCTGTACACAACCTTGAGCAGTTTTGTCAGTGCTGGAGGACACTGGGCAGAAAGAGGCTGAAAGGGAGACTGTTCACTTGGCATCAGGGCAAGTGAACAAATGTGGCATTTTCATTTTTAAGGCACATTCTACATACTATCTTCCAAAAAAACATTCTGCTTTCCAGGAGCCAAGGAAATAGAAAATCAACTGTTCCAAACAGGTACTGAGATCTCCGCTCTGAAGGAATCAGGGTCTCAGGAGTAGTCCTACGATGGTTTGTCCTGTGTTTACAAGCAAGTGCATACTCTCCAAGGGTGGTTAAGGTTTTATCACTGTCAGTGTGTGTTCTGACTTCTATCAGAGCAGCTGCCCTGCTTCCAGACAAGCCAGCCTGGATCTTTCTGAAGTGGTAGCATTTACAGCTCCTGGTTGGAGGCCCTGCTTCCATCCTGCAGTGACCTCCCCTCTGCCTTCTGCCCCAACAGAGGCCCAGTCCTGTGGTTTTCCAGGAGGAAGGCTGAGGAGTTGAGGCCAAACTCTGTCTTACTGAAAACTTCAAAGCTGGTGGTGGAAAAGGAGATGAGCTGCTGGCATGGGAGAAGGTGGAGGAAAAGCTTAGGGATGCCTGACCTTTGGCTGGAAAAATTCTGAGACGGCATGTTTACCACTGGGAGGAGATCAAAGACTGTCTGCTGCTGACTGCAAACGGACCTGTTAAATTTCCTGATAAAAAGTATGATGGAGATGATGTTTTTCTTTCTTTCTTTTCTTTAATTTGGTTAGTGAAGAATCTGCCTGCAATGTGGGAGACCTGGGTCTGATCCCTGGGTTGGGAAGATCCCCTGGAGAACAGAAAGGCTACTCGCTCCAGTATTCTGACCTAGAGAATTCTATACATTGTATAGTCCATGGAGTTGCTAAGAGTCAGACACCACTGAGCGCCTTTCACTTTCACTTTTAGTAAAGCCATAACTTAGACGGGCTCTTCTATTTTCAAGCTTGAAGAGTTGTTTTCTTCTTAAAGTCCACTCAGTATATTACTAATAGTACTAATATCATTTTGAAACTTTTATGGTATAGAATTCAGCATGATTTTCTATGTTTAATGCAGTTCCTCTAAAATTAAAGCAGTTTGGCTTCCCTGGTGGCTAACTTGGTAAAGAATCCACCTGCAATGAAGATCTGGGTTCAGTCCCTGTGTCTGGAAGATACCCTGGAGGAGGGCATGGCAAACCACTCCTGTACTGTTGCCTGTAGAATCCCATGGACAGAGGAAACTGGTGGGCTACAGTCCACGGGGTCGCAAAGACTCAAACTGGAATGAGTGACTAACACACTTTAAGAAAATATCAATAAGCTTCAACTTTTTTTTTTTTTCCTCAAAAGAGTTACTCTTGAAAGCTAACATACAATGTGAAAAATCTACCCCTACATTGTTGAGACGACTACAAATGGAGCAGACTTGAAGGTGTAAAATGCTCATGCGCGCGCATCTGTGTGTGTGTCCAGTTTGGCAAAAGAGTTTCCCCTTTCTTCAATGGTTTCTTGATTCCAAGCAAAAGTCCTAGCTCTGTGGGGTGATTTCCCTGTTAGAGGCCACAGAAAAGCAGTATTTTCATGCTAATCACAGCAGTGTCACTGTTTATGAACTGGCAAAGGATCAAAATGAAGGATGTCAGAGACTCAGACTGCTCAGATCTGGCAAGAGCGCCTGTTTTCTGAGGGGGATGAGGTAAAATGAAACAGCACTGTTGAGGACTCCGGGTTCTGGAGAATTAACCACTCCCACCCTGGGAAGGCGCGCTGAAGGGCAAAAGAGAGGACTTCCCCGCCCCTGAGCTCTCTGCCCTACCCTTCCTCCTCCCTACCAAGCATCACCCTCGTGAGGCCTCGAGGCGTTCAGTGCTGCCCTCACCGAGCCTGGCTCCTTTACTGCCAACGCGGGGTGGGGATCGGGCTGGCTGCTCAGAGGCCCAGGGCACATAACGCCCCCTCTCCGTGGCCCCCGCTCCCAGCACAAGACTCAGGCCGGCCTGCCGTTCCACGGAGTACCGGCAGACTGGAGCTGCGCAGGTCCCCAGCATGACCCATGGCCTCTCCGCGGTTGGGCACCTTCTGCTTCCCCACTCGGGACACCGCCACGTAGCTTGCGCTGGGCTTCCAGCGGCGGGCCTTCTACCCGCTGTGCCTGGCAGCAGCGCACTTTGCCTGGCGCTCGAAGTCCTGCAGCTGAGGCCTGGGAGCCGCCTCCTTGCGCATCGTGTGCACCGCTACCCCTTGCAACCTGCTTGGCTGCCTCTTTGAGCCCACGACTCGTGCGGGCAGGGGGCGGGACCCATCGAGGTCCGATTGAGACTGCCCGGCCCACGCGTGGGGACCCCTTCTTGGGAGCTGAGGGCACATGGCCGGGGATCACTCCATGTGTGGTACAGTGCTGGCGCGTACTGCGGGAGTGGAGACCCCTCCTAGTGCAGTTGAGTGTGCGCGGCCCGCGAATAGGGCTCCCTTATTTTATGGGTGAGGACACCCGGCCCCCAAGTAGAGACCCGTCTGTGTGTTTTTTCAGGGCGAAGCTACATGCCCAGTTGAGACTGTTGAGAGTGGGCCTCCGTGAGAGGTTGACGGAGTGCGCCCGCCACAGGTGATTCCTTTGTGCGAGCTGGGGCGCAAGGCCTGTCATAGGTGTGGACAACTGCCTGTGCAGTTGAGAACGCCAGGGGTCGAGTACCACGGGTCAGGACCCCTCCATGCCCAGTTGTGGGCCAATGGCCCGAGAGTGGAGTCCCTTCTGTGTGTGGTTGAGGGCTCCCAACCCGCAGGTGGGGACCACTGCGTGGGTGGTTGAAGGCACCAGTCCATGGGTGGGAACCCCTCTGTGCCCAGTTGAGGGCCCATGGCCCGAGAGTGGAGTCCCTTCTGTGTGGGTTGAGGGCACCCAGCCCGCAGGTGGGGACCACTGCGTGGGCGGTTGAAGGCACCAGTCCCTGGGTGGGAACCCCTCTGTGCCCAGTTGTGGGCCAATGGCCCGAGAGTGGAGTCCCTTCCATGTGTGCTTGAGGGCGCCCTGCACATGAGTGGGGCCTGCTCCATGTGCGGTTGAAGGTGCATGGCCTGTGGGTGGAGCCACTGCATGAGCAGTTGAGGGCGCACATCTTTGTGATGGCGATCACTGCATGCGTGGTCCGTGAAGACACATGGCCCATGGGTCTCGAGTGGGGATGTCTCTGTGCCCACTTGAGAGCTCGTGGCCCACAAGTGGGGACGACCTTCATGGGAGTTGAGGGCACACAGCCTTGTGGTAAGGACCACTCCATAAGTGGTTGGAGACCCACAGGTGGGGCCCCAGTTGGGGAACCCTTGGTGTGCAGTTGAGGGTGGCCTGCAGCCTTGAGGATGCATCCGTGCAGGTTTGTAGGTGTGGCCTGTGAGTGGGAATCCCTCTCTGTGGGCATAAGGGTGCACTGCCTGCGAGTGTGGACCACTGCATGAGCGGTTGAGGGTGCACAGCCTTGTGGTGGGGACCACTGCATGCCCAGTTGAAGGCACATGGCCCATGGGTAGGAAGCCTTTCGTGTGCAGCTGCGGATGTCTGGCTACGAGTTGGGACCTGTCTGTGCATTTTCCAGGGTGAGCGTAGTGCGTGTCAGGATCCCTCCATGCCCAGTTGAGGCTCGCAACCCTCGAATGGGGATACCTCTGTGTGTGCTTGAGGGCACCTGCCCACAAGTGGGGATGCCTCTGTCCACAGTTAAGGGCACACAGCCCAGTGGTGGGGACCACTGCTGTGTGCAGCTGAGGACGCCTAGCCCTGGATCAGGGAGACTTCTGTGCATTTTTCATCGCACGTGCACCTCGGGTCAGGACTCGTCTGTGTGCCCCTTAGGGCTCGTGGCCAGTGAATAGGGACCTCTCCGTATGTGGTTTAGGGCATATGGCCCGTGAGTGGGAACCCCTCCATGCCCAGTTGAGTGCGTGGGGCCTGAGAGTGGAGACACTCTTCTTGGGAATTGAGGGAACATGGCCCTAAACTGGGGGAACCCTTCATGTGCAGGGAAGGACACCTGTCCTGGGAGTAGTGTGCATGGTTCAGGGTATGCATACCATGGATGGGGACCACTCCGTGCACGGTTGAGCACACCTGGTCTCCGGGACTGGGGGCCCCTCCACATGCGGGTGAGGACACCAGGCCCGTGAGTGGGGATCCCCGTGTATGAGTGGGAGTACCCAGGAGGTGGGTGGTGCATGTTTTAGGGCCCAAGGCCTATTAATGGGAACTTAACCCTACATGTGAAAATGAGGATGCCCACCCCTAGGAATAGGTACCGGTTATGCATGGTTGAGAGCACCTGGCTGGGCACTGGGAGGACTGATGCAGAGACGGCTTCCCAGGGACACAATGGAGGATGAGTGGAATCTGCAATACAAGATGGGTAAAAGTTGCTTCCGGAGACTTCTTTTATAACACTTTGATGCATTTGTTACTGCTCTTACTAGGGAAACTTTAGGCAGTGCTGTGAAGGAAAACCCAGAAAATACAACGGTTCCATGATTGTTCCACCAGTGAGAGACTAATAGTTAATAATATCAGGCCTGGGCACACACACATGCATTTGTTTCCAAACCGATTTAGCAGAATCAGGAAGAATATTTCATATATATGATAAAATTTTTATTTCCTTGTTTATGTATATATCTATCTAACTTTGGGTTTTCTATCACAGGTGTGCAAACTTGCAGTCTCTAGGCTACATCCAGCCTGCTTTTCTATGTATGGCCCATGAGTTAAGAACGTTTTTACATTTAAAGAGTTTTTTTAAAAATCTACAGGGGCTTCCCTAGTGGCTCAGATGGTTAAAACGTCTGCCTGCAAGCTGGGAGACCCAGGTCCGATCCCGGGTGGGGAAGATCCCTGGAGAAGGAAATGGCAACCCACTCCAGTCCTCTTGCCTGGAAAATTCCATGGATGGAGGAGTCTTGTGGGCTACAGTCCATGGGGTCACAGAGAGTCGGACACAACTAAGCAAATTCCCTTTCTCCCTTTCTAAGAGGAGAGTGAAAAAGCTGGCTTAACACTCAAAGCTTTAAAATCTACAGAACAAGGGCTTCCCTGGTGGTCCAGTGACTCAAACTCTGCGCTCACAATCCAGGAGACCCATATTCGATCCCTGGTCAGAGAACAAATCTCACATGCCGCAGCTAAGATCAGGTCCAGCCAAGTAAATAAATACTTTTAAGAAAATCTACAGAACAACGGTATTTCAGACATGTAAGCATTCTGTGAAATGTGAATGTCAGCGTCCATAAGTGGAGTCTGATGGAGATACAGCCATGCCCTGCACTTGTGCACTGTTGGGGCAATATCTTCCACCCACCCTGTTTCCCCACGAGGGCAGAAGTGGGTGTTGAATAGAGAGTGTGTGGGCCACAGACCCTAAAATATTTTCTCCCTGATCCATTACAGAAACTTTGCTGACCCCTGCTTTCAACCCTAGCATGGCACGTTTTACAAACTCTAGGCTCAATACTGCTGACCTTTTAAACTTTTCATTTTGCACTTTATTAAATATATGCAAATGTAGAGAGACTGTATAATAAAGGCCCTGTTCTCATCACCTAGCCTCCTCTATACTTCATCCCTGTACCCCACTCTCCACTGAATTAAATTGAAGCAGATCCCAGAATTTGTATCGTTTCATCCACACAAATCTCAGTATGTATCTGCAGAAGAATTCAGCATATATATATATATATAACTATATACACAACTATAATATATAACATGTCTATTGTAACGTACTGTATACTACGTGTGTGTGTGTTAGTCACTCGCTCGTGTCTGACTTTTTGCAGCCCCATGGACTGTAGCCCGCCAGGCTCCTCTGTCCATGGGATTCTCCAGGCAAGAATACTGGAGTGGGTTGCCCTTCCCTTCTCCAAGGGATCTTCCCAACCCAGGCATCAAACCGCAGTCTCCCACATTGCAGGTGGATTTTTTACTATGTGAGCCGCCAGGGAAGCCATATACTGTATAGTATGTTACAATTTTATTATCTATTACAATATATAATACATTTAATATATTAGTGAAGTGAAATCGCTCAGTCAGGTCCAACTCTTTGGATCCCATGGACTGTAGCCTACCAGGCTCCTCTGTCCATGGAATTTCCCAGGCAAGTGTACTGGAGTGGGTTTCATTTCCCTTCTCCAGGGGATCTTCCTGACCCAGGGATTGAACCCCAGTCTCCCGCATCACAGGCAGACCCTTTACCCTCTGAGCCATTACGGAAGCCCTATATGGTATATTAAGTAAACATTTAATATAGTATCATATTACAATATGTAATTATATATATATATATATATCACCCTGATATCACTACCACCTAAAAAATAAGGCAAATAGATTCCTTCATGTCACCGCTACATGTTCAGGCATGTCACACATGACAGTATTCCTTGAGTTCATTCAAATCAGGATCCAAAGAGCGTCTGTGTTCTGTGAGTGCTGACGGGTGCTGGCCATGTTGGAATCATCTGCTCTTGAAGGAGAGGCTGTGATGGTATTTGAATGGCTTCCACATCATGTCCTGAGGATGTAGCAGCAGCTTCTAGTCCACCTTGAACAGATACCTGCTGGATGTGTCCCAGGGCTTGGCTCCCCTGTTCCTCTTGCTGTTTTGTGCTTGGAGGTGCTCAAGAATCTTGACTCCAGACACATGTAGTCACTTTTTCAGACTGGAGTAAGACAGGAAGGAATACATCCCTTTCTGTTAGTGACAAAACAAGTGTGGTGCAGGATAATTAAATTTTAAAAAATTGGTTTTCTCCCTGATTCTGCTGAAGCATTTGGGGGAAGCATCTTAATAGTTTCAGTAACTTGAATATCTGAAGATAAGAGTTGCAGCCAAACATCTTTTGAGAAGTCAGGAAATAAGATTGGTACATCCTTTCTCCTTTCAAAGGAAGGTACATGGCACTGTGGGCAAACGAGCAGAAGGAGGATTCAGGGCAAGGCAGGGGGTGTCCGGACTTCCTCGCTGAAAAATGACAAGCACAGATGCTAAGGTGTCCCTGGTGGTCCAGTGGTAAAGGACCTGCCTGCCAATGCAGGGGACGTCAGTTCGATCCCTGGTCCGGGAGGTTCCCAAATAATCCAGAGTCTGTGAGCCACAATTGCTGAGCCAATGCTATAGAGACTGGAGTCCACAACTTCTGAAGTCCACGACCCACCTAGCACCTGCACTCCACAAAAGATGCCACAGTGATGAGAAGTCCATGTACCACAATGAAGAGTAGCCCCCACTCTCTGAATCTAGAGAAAGCCTGCGAAGACCAAGTGCAGCCATGGAATGTGTTCCCCCTCCCCGCCCACCCTTACTGTAGGACTTTTTAAAATCTTTTTTTGTTCCTGGACAAATTGCACAGCTTGTGGGATCCCAATTCCCTGACCAGCGATTGAACCTGGGCCATGGGGGTGAAACCACAGAATCCTAGCCACTAGACCACCAGGGAAGTCCGGCCCCAGTTTTACTTAGACTTCACTAACATACAGCACTGGGAAATGTTTAGATATCCAGCACAATGACTCACATTTTCCACAAAATATTTACTAAACACCCATCAGCTCATATACATGCGAAAATATATACATATTTTTGTTTACTGAGCTCAAAGCGTTGGACATGACTGAGTGAGTTTACTTTCACTTTTCACTTTCTTGCATTGGAGAAGGAAATGGCAACCCACTCCAGTGTTCTTGCCTGGAGAATCCCTGGAACGGGTGAGCCTGGTGGGCTGCCATCTATGGGGTAGCACAGAATCAGACATGACTGAAGCGACTTAGCAGTAGCAGCAGTAGAGCTCAAAGCAGATCTCTATAGTGAAAACAACAAAGTACTATTTGGAAGAAAACATTATTTCTGTTCTTTGCGCTTAAGAATGAGAGGCGACATCTTTAGGATGTTAGTGTCCATAATTCCCTTTGGTTGTATAGGACACAGTGTATATGTGGTTGTCTATTTTGAAGGATATGTTTTGTATGCCAACTATACAGATTAGCTAGTATCCAAGTCTGTGCTGTTCATTTCCCCTTCAGCATTTTGTGTTATACAGTGTACACTCAAACAGATGTTATCACAAACCTCAGAAGCCTAATATATACCTGGAGCGTGGATACTGACTATAGGCGAATTAGATATCTGGATCTAAGAGCGAGGAACACTCACAAATAATAAATGTCAGAAGTAGATTACCAAGAGCTAACTTGTGAAAATCTTCATTTTTTATTTATCTATTTTTTTAAAAGAACGGAAGAACTCTCTTCGACAACTTCAGAATAAGCTTTTTCGGGACTTCGCTGGTGGTCTGGTGGTTGAGAATCCACCTTGCAATGCAGGGCACGTGAGTTCCATCCCTGGTCGGGGAAGATCCTACATGGCATGGAGAGACTAAGCTCATGCCCCACAACTGCTGAGCCCACGAGCCATGACTACTGAGCCCAGGTGATGAACCTACTAGAGCCCAGGTGCCCTGGAGCTGGTTCTCCACAAGGGAGGCCACAGAGACAAGAAGCCCAAGAGGAGTACCCCTGCTCGCTGCACCTGGAGAAAGTCCCGTTAGCAGCAACAAAGACCAATCAATAAAATAAACCAATACATCCTTTAAAAAAATTTAAGAATGTGCTTTTTTTCAGTCGTTCTTTTTTTTTTTTCTTTTTTTAACTTGAGGATTAGTTAAGCAAGACATTAAAAATACAGCCAAGAAACACAGTTACACCATCACTTCTTAGAGGCAAATAAACGAACAAGCAAAATAAGGAATGTGACTGTAGCTGATGTCAGTGGAAGTGGAAATTAAAGTGCCTGGGATTGCTCCACAACCATAATCCTTATCTTCTGAGTTTTGTTTTTTTCTCCCCCCTTGGTCTCTCCTGCACCCACCAACATGTGTATCTTTCATCTCTGCCTCACTCATGTCTTTCTCTCTCCTTCCCTATCTTCTATCCATCCATCCTTTCATCTGTCTATGTGTCCGTTTGTCCATCCATCATTTTTACAGTCACCAGGTCCCCTTTAGGTCTGAGTCAGGAGTAGATACAAAGAAAGTGTTATCACATGGCTGTCCGTTAGGCATTGCTGTCTGGTCTGCGGTGTGGTTAGGGTTTCTGAGTTTTGTGGACTACATGTCCACCTTGAACAGGACAGATGTGTGGCCAGCTGTCTTCTGTGTGCGGAGTGCAGTAAGTGTGGCTTCCCTGGTCCCCTCTCCGCACCCCTTCACTTCCTTCTGTTACACTGAGTCCTCAAAGTATGGTCCTGACCCTCCCACTAACCCAATGTGACTTTTAGAAAAGCTCAGAGACCCTCACCCTTACCCCAATGACCAGGGACCCTGATGGGGGAGGGCCTGTTTGTAATTTAACAAACCCTCCAGGGGTCTCTGGAGCTTCCCAGGTGGCTCATGGGTGAAGAACCCACCTGCATATGCAGGAGATGCGGGTTCGACCCCTGGATTGGGAAGATCCCCTGGAGGAGGAAAGGGCAACTCACTCCAGTATTCTTGCCTGGAGAATCCCATGGACAGAGGAGCCTGGCGGGCTACAATCCATGGGGTCACAAAGAGTCAGACAAGACTGAGAAACTATACAATAACCAGTGGCCTCTGAGCCACACTGAAGTCTCTAGAACCACGGTGCTAATATTTTCCATCCCCCATCCTTAAATTACACATGCAATCCTTACCTGAGATTTAGCCAACATCAAAACAAGCTGGCTTAAAAAAAAAAAAAAAGGAAGAAGTATTTTATTGATTCATTGGATGTATCTACTTACAAAATTGAATTTAAGTATATTTGTTCCTGGGCTTCCCAGAGATGCCAGTGGTAAAAGAACCCACCTGCCAATGCAGGAGCGATAAGAGCTGTGGGTTCAATTCTCCACCTTTGGGAGCAGCAACCTGAAACCTTGGGGTAATTCAGTTCAGTTCAGTTCAGTTCAGTTGCTCAGTCATGTCTCTTTGCGACCCCATGAATTGCAGCATGCCAGGCCTCCCTGTCCATCACCAACTACCAGAGTTCACTCAACGCATGTCCATTGAGTCAGTGATGCCATCCGGCCATCTCTTCCTCTGCCATCCCCTTCTCCTCCTGCCCCCAATCCCTCCCAGCATCAGGGTCTTTTCCAATGAGTATGGACAGTGATTGTTCACAAGGTTTAATTCAGTTCAGTCACTCAGCCGTGTGCGACTCTTTGCAACCCCATGAGTTGCAGCACGTCAGGCCTCCCTGTCCATTACCAACTCCAGGAGTTTACCCACACTCGTGTCCACTGACTCAATGGCCATTCGACCATCTCATCTTCTGTTGTCCCCTTCTCCTTCTGACCTCAATCTTTCTGAGCATCGGGATCTTTTCAAATGAGTCAGCTCTTCACATCAGGTTGCCAAAGTATTGGAGTTTCAGCTTCAATATCAGTCCTTCCAATGAACACTCAGGCCTGATCTCTTTAGGCTGAATTGGTTGGATCTCCTTGCAGTCCAAGGGACTCTCAAGAGTCTTCTCCAACACCACAGTTCAAAAGCATAAGTTCTTCAGCACTCAGCTTTCCTTATAGTCCAACTGTCACATCCATACATGACTAATGGAAAAACCATAGCTTTGACAAGATGGACTTTTGTTGGCAAAGTAACGTCTCTGCTTTTTTATATGCTGTCTAGGTTGGTCATAACTTTCCTTCCATGATACCTAGCCTTACAAAATGGCCAGGTGTCCCACACTGAAATAAAAACAAGAACAAACCACATGATCAGGAAGGAAAGTTGCACAGGTAAATGCAATTCAGTGAAGAAAGCTGCCTCAGGAAATATGCCTTATTTGCTTTATTATAAGTGATATGAAAAGTTAAATTGCAACATGATATCACAATTGAGAAATCAAAAAAAGGCTACTGGTAGTATTTCCTGATTCTGTTAGATCCAGGCCATTTCTATTCTCCATTGCGCTAATCTTTGCAAGAAATATTCCTTTGGTATCTGTCATTTTCTTGACGAGATCTTTAGTCTTTCTCATTCTATTGCTTTCCTCTATTTGTTTGGATTGATCACTGAGGATGACTTTCCCATCTCACATTCACATCCACAACTGGTCATTGTTTTTGCTTTGGCTCCATCTCTTCACTCTTGCTGGAGTTAGTTCTCCACTGATCCTCAATAGCATTCTGGGCACATACTGACATGGTAAATTCATCTTTCTTTGTCCTATGTTTTTACCTTTTCATACTGTTCATGGTGTTCTCAAGGCAAGGATCCTGAAGTTGTTTGCCATTCCCTTCTCCAGTGATCCATGTTTTGTCAGAACTCTCCGCAATGACATATCCATCTTGGGTGGCCCTGCATGGCATGGCTCATAGTCAAACCTGTGGTCCATGTGATCAGATTGGTTCGTTTTCTGTGATCATGGTTTTCAGTATCTCTGGTCTCTGGTGGAGAATGATAAGAGACTTATGGAAGATTATTGATGGGAGAGACTGACTGAGGGGGAATCTGGGTCTTGTTCTGATGGATAGGGCCATGGTCAATAAATCTTTAATCCAATTTTCCATTGATGGGTGGGGCTGTGTTCCTCTCTGTGATTTGAGCTGAGACCAAACTATGGTGGAGGCATAATGAAGAAGATATCAGTCTCATTCAAAGGTCCCATGCACACATTCGTATGTACACTCAATACACACTCTGCTCAGTACCCTGCAGCAGGCCACACCTCTGCTGGATACTCATGGACACTCAAGGGCAAGTCTGGGTCTCTTGTGGGGTCACTGCTTCTTTCTCTGGTTCCTGGTGTGCATAAAGTTCTGTTTGTGCCCTACAAGAGTCTGTTTTTCCAGTCCTGTGTAAGTTTTGGTGGTGGCTCTATGGTGGGGTTAATGGCGACTTCCTCCAAGAGAGCTTATGCCATACCCAGGTCTGCTGCACTCAGAGCCCCTGGCCCTGCAGCAGTCCCCTGCTGACCCATACTTCCACAAGAGACACTTTACCACAGTTCTGTCTTAATCTCCATGGGGTGTCTTGGTCCTGATGTGCACAAGGTTTCTCTGAACCCTCTCAGAGTCTCCAGCAGTTATGGAGTTTGGTTCTAAGTGTGATTTCGCCCCTCCTACCATCCTGCTGGAGCTTCTCTGCCCATGGACTTGGAGTATTCAGGGGTACTTAGGACTGATTTCCTTTAGGATTGACTGGATTCATGTCCTTGCATTTCAAGGGTCTCTCCAGAGTTTATGTAGGTATGAATAAATATGTATCATCTTTTTGTTGCCCTTTCATGGAGAAATAGAAGAATGCTTATGACTGTAATTTATAAAATCCAGATGTATTCTTTATACATTGAAAAAGATACTGTATAACTTTATTAAAAAATAACACATGCTCATAACAGAAAACTTAAAGTTGCCAGAAAAATATAAATAAAGGGAAAAAATCACACATGATCTCACCTGACCATTGGCTCAGAATTCTGAGTTCCTGGGATGGGGAGATTAAAAAAAAGATAAGGACGTGCTAGTTCTTTTAGTATATTATCTTTTCTGCTATTTGAATGCTAATGTAGAACTTGGTTGTGATATGGGATTCTTGCTTTCCTTATCTTTAACCCTGTGCTTTTACAAATATCTAGCAATTTGACCCCTTGTTTAGAGACTGTTTGCTTCATGTATTTTTGTTTATTTGCTTTCCGTTTTTGCTATGTTTAAAAAATGTTGCATGTCTTGGCTATGTAAATAGTGCTGCAATGAACACTGAGGTGCATGTATCTTTTTGAATTAACATTTTCTCCAGGAAAATGCCAGTGTTGGTCATATGGTGATTATATTTTTAGTTTTTAAGCAGCTGCCATATTGTTCACCATAGTGGCTGTCCCAATTTATATGCCCACTGTCAGTACAAGTGGGTTCCCTTTTCTCCACACCCTCTCCAGGAATTATTGTTTGTAGAATTTTTGATGATGGCTATTCCAACTGGTGTGAAGTGATACCTCATAATCTTTTTGAACTCTGCATTAATAAGGTAAATCACCCTTTGTCAGCTATCTTCCAAATATTTCCC
Source organism: Oryx dammah (assembly GCF_014754425.2). NCBI lineage: Eukaryota > Metazoa > Chordata > Mammalia > Artiodactyla > Bovidae > Oryx > Oryx dammah. The sequence goes on from NW_024070224.1 coordinate 45,543, forward strand.
AATTTTCATTTTATAATCTTTGTTTATTGTTTATTTACCCACGCAAGAACTTTACTACAAAGTATAAATTTTCCCTCTTTATCTTCTAGACAAAGGTTCTTAAATTAAGAAATTTATTATTTTTAATATAAATTTATTTATTTTAATTGGAGGTTAATTACTTTACAATATTGTATTGGTTTTGCCATACATCAACATGAATCCACCACAGGTATACACGTGGGGGGGGTCCTGAACCCCCCTCCCTCCTCCCTCCCTGTACCATCCCTCTGGGTCATCCCAGTGCACCAGCCCCAAGTGTCCAGTATCATGCATCAAACCTGTACTGGCGATTCGTTTCACATATGATATTATACATGTTTCAATGCCATTCTCCCAAATCATCCCACCCTCTTAAATAACTGAATAAAACCCCAGGGAGCTAGAGGATGTAGGTTGAAAGATTGGTGGAGGGTGTCTTTCTGATTTCACCTGAATGCCTTTCCACATGCACTTTTCAACAAGCTTTTAACTTTACCCTGAAATATATCTATCTAGATATAGATATAAATAGAAAAAAATGAAGTGGAGGCAGGTAGCGCTATGATGGGCCAAGATAAAGCCAGGATGGATGAGGCTGCACCTGGGACTCCAAACAGATGAGTCAGCCACAGGCTTGGTCAGCCCGAAGCCAATGGGGACATGTCTCTAGAGCTGTGATTGGAGGACTCTGGGAGCCCCACCAGGTGCTCAAAGGCAAGGACGAGGAGGGAGGAACAAGCAGGGTAGTAGGTAGTAGGCCTGTCTACCTTGGGCCACAGGAAAGGTGATGTTACTTTTGTTATGGAAAATGTAGCCTGTGAATATTGGGGAAAGAACTTAGTCAGTGTATGGAGTGTTGAAAAGTAAGTAAAAACCATGATTATTTTCACTGCAGTTCATATTTTAGTCTATTTCCTCCCCATAATTTTTTAGTTCATATTTTTAAAATTGGAATTACACTTCATGTGCATTTTGGTTTTCATTGTTCTTTGTTCTGTACTTCTCAAACATTTTATTATAAAAATTTCCAAACAGTCAACAAACTTGAAAAATTTTCAATAAAGGACAGAAATGGTAGGAACCTAACTGAAGCAGAAACTATTAAGAAGAGGTGGCAAGAATACACAAAAGAACTGTACAAAAAAGATCTTCATGACCCAGATAATCACGATGGTGTGGTCACTCACCTAGAGCCAGAAATCCTGGAATGTGAAGTCAAGTGGGCCTTAGGAAGCATCACTATGAACAAAGCTAGTGAAGGTGATGGAATTCCAGTTGAGCTGTTTCAAATCCTAAAAGATGATGCTGTGAAAGTGGTGCAGTCAATATGCCAGCAAATTTGGAAAACTCAGCAGTGGCCACAGGACTGGAAAAGGTCAGTTTTCATTCCAATCCCAAAGAAAGGCAATGCCAAAGAATGCTCAGACTACCACACGATTGCACTCATCTCACATGCTAGGGGCTTCTCTGGTAGCTCAGATGGTAAAGCATCTGCCTGCAGTGTGGAAGATCTGGGTTCAATCCCTGGGTTGGGAATATCCCCTGGAGAAGGAAATGGCAACCCATTCCAGTACTCTTGCCTGGAAAATTTCATGCATGGAGGAGACTGGTAGGCTACAGTCCATGGGATTGCAAAGGGTCAGATACAACCGATCAACTTCACCTCACTTCACTTCACACACTAGTAAAGTGATGCTTACAATTCTCAAAGACAGGCTTCAGCAATACATGAACCATGAACTTCCATATGTTCAAGCTGGTTTTAGAAAAGGCAGAGGAACCAGAGATCAAATTGCCAACATCTGCTGTATCATCAAAAAAGCAAGAGAGTTCCAGAAAAGCATCTATTTCTGCTTTATTGACTATGTCAAAGCTTTTGACTGTGTGGATAACAATAAACTGTGGGAAATTCTGAAGAGATGGAAATACCAGAGCACCTGACCTGCCTGTTGAGAAATCTATATGCAGGTCAGGAAGCAACAGTGAGACCTGGACAATGAACAACCGACTGATTCCAAATAGGAAAAGCAGTATGCCAAGGCTGTATATTGTCACCCTGCTTATTTAACCTATATGCAGAGTACATCATGAGAAACGCTGGACTGGAAGAAGCACAAGCTGAAATCAAGACTGCCAGGAGAAATATCAATAACTTCAGGTATGCAGATGGCACCACACTTATGGCAGAAATTGAAGAACTCACTAGCCTCTTGATGAAAGTGAAAGAAGAGAGTGAAAAAGTTGGCTTAAAGCTCAACATTCAGAAAACTAAGATCATGGCATCCAATCCCATCACTTCATGGCAAACAGATGGGGAAACAGTGGCTGAGTTTATTTTTCTGGGCTCCAAAATCACTGCAGATGGTGATTGCAGCCATGAAATTAAAAGATGCTTACTCCTTGGAAGGAAAGTTATGATCAACCTAGACAGCATATTGAAAAGTAGAGACAGTACTTTGTCTTCAGCTTTCTACAAGCATCCTTCTAGTGGTCATATATGGATGTGAGAGTTGAAATATAAAGCTGAGCGCAGAAGAATTGATGCTTTTGAACTGTGACATTGGAGAAGACTCTTGAGGGCCCCTTGGACTAAAAGGAGATCCAAACCTTCCATCCTAAAGGAGATCCAACCCTTCCATCCTAAAGGAGATCAGTCCTGGGTGTTCATTGGAAGGACTGATGTTGAAGCTGAAACTCCAAAACTTTGGCCGCTTGATGCAGAGCTGACTCACTGGAAAAGAAGACCCTGACGCTGGGAAAGATTGAGAGCAGGAGGAGAAGGGGATGAGATGGCTGGATGGTATCGGGAGTTGATGATAGGCAGGGAGGCCTGGCCTGCTGCGGTTCATGGGGTTGCAAAGAGTCACACATACACGACTGAGCGACTGAATTGATTGACTGAAGATGCAAAGACTTCCCACCTAGATTATACTTGGCCAGAGAGAAGATGATGCTACTTTATTATGGAAAATGCAGTCTTTGGATTTTATTTTTTACCATATTGGAAAAGAATATAAGAAATAATACGTAAAAGATTTTTTCTTTTAGCAAAAGAACATGGTCAGTCCACAGAGTATGAGATATAAGACATGTTCTGTTTTACTACAGTTCATATTTGGGGGCTTCCTTAGTTGCTCAGTGATAAAGACGCTGCCTGCCAATGCAGGAGTCAGGAGTTAGATCCCTGGGTTGGGAAGATCCCCTGGAGAAGGGATTGGTAACCCACTCCAGTTTTCTTGTCTGGAGCATCCCATGGAGAGAGGAGCCTGGTGGGTTACAATGTATTGGGTTGCAAAAGAATCAGACACGACTGAGTGACTGAGCACACAATATTTTAGCCTATCTCCCCCACATCTTTTATCAGCTCATAGTTTTGAAATTTGAAATTATACTTCATGTGCAGTTTGGCTTTCATTGTTGTTTGCTCTGTACTTTTCCCAACACTTTAGTATAAAAGTTTCCAAACATTCAACAAGGTTGAACATATTTTCTAGCTAATACACAAAGACATCCCACCTATATTCTACTGTAACTATTTGAAAATGGTTCCATTCTGACGGGTCTATCCATTTGTCCATCGTAGTATCCATCAATTAATCTATCTTATTCCTTGGTATTTTTGACAAATTGCAGATATCATCAGTATGCATCTCCCTAAGTATTTCAGCAAGCCTGCAATGAATTGGTGACCTGTATTTATTTACAGCAATTTTCTTTCGATATGAACTTTATATACAATGAGACATAACAATTGTTTTTTCCCGTCATGTTAGTTTTTTTTAATTGAAGTATACACTATTGTGTTAATTTCTGCTTTATAACAAAATGACTCAGTTATACACATATATGTGTGTATATACATTGTGTGTATATATTTATACATATACATATTACATATACATGTATTAATCTTTTTTGTTTGTTTGTTTTTGTTTTGCTATGCTAGTGTTGTAGGATTAGTTCCTGAACAGGGATTGAACCAACACCCCCTGTAGTGGAAGTGTGGAGTCTTAAACACTCTACCACCATGAAAGTCCCATATGTATTATTTCTTATATTCTTTTCCAATATGGTTTATCATAGGATACTGATTATACTTCTCTGTGCTCTACACCAGGGCCTTGTTTTTAATGCGTTACATATGTGATAGTTTACATCTGCTAACACCAACCTCCTATTTCTCCCTCCACCTACCCCCTCCTTCTTCTAAACCACAGATCTCATCTCTGTTTCTGTGAGTCTGTTTCTGTTTCATAGATACATCCATTTGTGTCATACTTAGATTCCACATTAAGTGATACCACTTGGTATTTGTCTTTCTCTGACTTGTTTCACTTTGTATGATAATCTCTCAATCCATCCATGTTGCTGGAAATGGCACCATTTCAATTTTTATGTCTGAGTACTATTCCATTTTATATATGTACCACTTCTGGCTTATCCATTTATGTTTCATTGGACATTTAGGATGCGTTTATGTTTTGGCTGTTGTGAATAGTGCTGCTATGAACATCGGAGTGCATGTATCCTTTGTGATTACAGTTTTGACTGGATTTATGCCCAGGAGTAGAGAAAGCATTGGCAACCCACTCCAGTACTCTTGCCTGGCAAATCCCATGGACAGAGGAGCATGGTAGGGGTCGCTAGGAGTCCAACATGAGTGAGCAGCTTCACTTTCACGCATTGGAGAAAGAAATGGCAACCCACTCCAGTATTCTTGGCTGGAGAATCCCAGGGACGGGGGAGCCTGGTGGGCTGCCATCTATGGGGTTGCACAAAGTCGGACACGACTGAAGCAACTTAGCAATAGTAGCAGCATGCCCAGGAGTGGAATTTCTGGATCATATAATTCAATTGACTTTTCTCAGGAACTTCCATACTGTTTTCCACAGTGGCTGCACCAACTAGGAGGGTTCCCTTTTACCCACAACCCCTCCAGCATTTGTTATCTCTAGATTTTGATGGTGAACATTATGACTGGTGTCACATGATGCCTTATTTTGGTTTTGATTTGCATTTCTCTAATAATTAGGGATATCAAGCATCTTTTCATGTACATCTCGGGCATCCATTTCCTTGGAGAAATGTCTATTTAGGTCTTCTGCCCATTAAAAAAATTTTTTAAATTTTATTTATTTTTGGCTGCACTGTATCTTCCTTGCCATGCATGGGCTTTTCTCTAGCTTCAGTGAGTGCAGGCTATTCCCTATTTGCAGTATGAGGAGTTCTCTTTGTGGTGGCTTCTTTTGTTGCAGAGCAAGGGCTCTAGGGCATGTAGGTTTCAGTTGTTGCCATGAGTGTGCTCAGTAGTTGTGGTGCATGGCACAGTCCATTGCCCCTTGACATGTGGAATCTTCACAGAGCAGGAATCAAACCCATGACCCCTGCACCGGCAGTGGGATTCTTAACCATTGGGCCACTGGGGTTTTCCCTGCCCATTTTTTTTATTGGGTTATTCAGTGTTTTAGATATTGAGCTACATGAGATCTTTGTGTATTCTGAAGGTGAATTCTGTCTGACTTTGTTTGCAAATAATTGCTCTCATTCTGAGGGTTGTGTTTTCATTTTGTTTACTGTTTCCTTTTTTGTGTGCAAAAGGTTAATTATGCTGAAGCTTAATTAAGTCCCATTTGTTTGTTTTTAGTTTCATTATTCTAAGAGATGGCTCAAAAAAAGATCTGTGTATACATTAAATAATGTTTTTCCTATTTTCTTTCAAGAGTTTTATAGTGCCTGACCTTAGGGAGGAGCAACCCAAGGAGTGGTGGCTGCGCAGGCACAGGAGGGCCTAGGAGAGCTATCCCACGTTGAAGGTAAGGAACGGTGGCAGTGAGGAGATACCCCTCATCCAAGGTAAGGAGCAGCGGCTGTGCTTTGCTGCAGCAGCTGTGAAGAGATACCCCATGCCCAAGGTAAGAGAAACCCAAGTAAGATGGTAGGTGTTGCAAGAGGGCATCAGAGGGCAGACACACTGAAACCATACTCACAGAAAACTAGCCAATCTAATCACACTAGGACCACAGCATTATCTAACTCAATGAAACCAAACCATGCCCGTGGGGCAACCCAAGATGGGTGGGTCATGGTGGAGAGGTCTGACAGAATGTGGTCCACTGGAGAAGGGAATGGTAAGCCACTTCAGTATTCTTGCCTTGAGAACCCCATGAACAGTATGAAAAGGCAAAATGATAGGATACCAAAAGAGGAACTCCCCAGGTCATTAGGTGTCCAATATGCTACTGGAGATCAGTGGAGAAATAACTCCAGAGAGAATGAAGGGAAGGAACCAAAGCAAAAACAATACCAAGCTGTGGATGTGACTGGTGATAGAAGCAGGATCTGATGCTGTAAAGAGCCATATTGCATAGGAACCTGGAATGTCAGGTCCATGAATCAAGGCAAATTGCAAGCGGTCAAACAAGAGATGGCAAGCCCTAGTGTGCTGTGATTCATGTGGTCATGTATGGATGCGAGAGTTGGACTGTGAAGAAAGCTGAGCACCGAAGAATGGATGCTTTTGAACTGGTGTTGGAGAAGACTCTTGAGAGTCCCTTGGACTGCAAGGAGATCCAACCAGTCCATTCTAAAGGAGACCAGCCCTGGGATTTCTTTGGAAGGAATGATGCTAAAGCTGAAACTCCAGTACTTGTGATTAATGCAAAGAAAGAAGAAAACAATAGAATGGGAAAGACTAGATATCTCATCAAGAAACTTAGAGATACCAATGGAACATTTCATGCAAAGATGGGCACAATAAATAACAGAAATTGTATGGACCTAAAGCAGAAGGTATGAAAGAGGTAGCAAGAATACACAGAACTGCACAAAAAAGGTCTTAATGAACCAGGTAACGATGATGGTGTGATCACTCACCTAGGGCCAGACATCCTGGAGTGTGCAGTCAAGTGGGCCTTAGGAAGCATCACTCTGAACAAAGCTAGTGGAGGTAACGGAATTCTGGCTGAGCTATTTCAAATCCTAAAAGATGATTCCGTTAAAGTGCTGTACTAAATATGCCAACAAATTTGGAAAACTGCTCAGCAGTGGCCACTGGACTGAAAAAGTTCAGTTTTCATTCAAATCCCAAAGAAGAGCAATGCCAAAGAATTTTCAGACTGCAGCACAACTGCATTCATTTCACATGGTAGCAAAGTAATGCTAAAAATCCTTCAAGGTAGGCTTCAATGATACATGAAGGAAAAACTTCTATATATAAAAACTGGATTTAGAAAATGCAGAAGGATAGTCCCAACATGATGGAGGAATAGGACATCTTCCCCGTCACCCAAATTTATCAGAAGATCTGACTGCTGAGCAACTTCCACAAAACAATTTCTGAACACTGGCAGAGAAAACTAGGAACTCAGAAAGGCAGCCCATTCTCTTCGAAGGAAGTAGGACAAAATATAAAAGACAAAAAGAGAGACAAAAGACTTAGGGGCAGAGACTCATCCTGGGGAGGGAGTCAAGGAGAAGTTTCCAAACAGCAGGAAATCCTCTCACTGGTGGGTCTGTGAGGAGTTTTGGATCTCAGAGGCAAACATAACTGGTAGAAAAAGCAAAACAAAACCACAGAATAGGTGCCTAACTGCAACTGCCAGCAGAGAAGTAGCCCAGATGCACTCGACCCCCACCAGTGAGTGGAGGCACAGGTTGCATGCTTAGGGTAAGGAACTGGCCTGAATGCCCTGAGCACAATCTGAGGGAGCTAACATGAGATAGCAACCCAAACTGTGAGACAGAGAGAGAGAGGAAAAAAAGAACTTTCCTGAAGAAGGCTCTAACCTAACACACAGCCTGGCATGCTGATAGAAAAAAGGATTGAGCGAATACCAAAGGAGAGCTAGCCAGGTGCATACAGGCCCCTCCTCTACTGCCACAGGCAGAAAGGTAGGTGAGTAGCAGCCAGAGCCAAAAGGCAAGGGGCAATCTTGACACCAGAGAGTGTCATCCTCCACCAAACTGTGAGCAGGCTCCAAGTTGCCAAAAAGTCTTCCTCAGATCCTGAACAGTTGACACCTGCCAGGAGCATTGCGGCCTGAGATCAGATCCTCAGAGGAGACACACAACACACCTGAGACGGTGCTCCCGTGGTGCATCAGGGAAACTGAGCGGCCTGGACCAGGGAGGTGATTAAGATGCATGGCCCACCTGGGATAGTGTGCTCACAAAGCACCTGGTCTTCTGAGCTGCTCAGACCTGGGAAGACACAAAATGCATGCACAACTGAGTCCGTGTCTATGCAGAGTACCTGAGAACCTGAACCTGAGCAGCTTAGACCTGGGAAGTGCACCAAGCGTAGGGCTCAATTTGGACAGTACCACTGCAGAACAACCTGGAGCCTGAGCCATGGAGACCCAGAAAGCACATGCCACTGTGATCTAGGGCAAACTCAGTGTGGTCCATACACTGTGAGCACTCTGCCCACCTCCCACGCACACACTCCAGCGATATTTGTTTCCAGTGTTCCCGCCTCCCCACAATACAATTGAACAAGGGACCCTAAATAAGCGACCACCTTCACCCCCTTGTGTCAGGGTGGAAATTAGACACTGAAGAGATTTGGAAAGAGAAGACGCCAAAATAAACAAAGAGGGAACTGCTCTGGAAGTGACAGATTAAAACCCTGTAGTTAACATTGACTAAGCACTGGAAAAGCCCTGTAGATCTTGAGAAGTACAAGCTGGAACAAGGAACTATTTGAAAGTGAACTGATCCCACACTGCCCACAAAAGCTAGAGAAAAATTCCTATATATATATTTTTACTATTATCATTTTTTAAATTTTTTCTATTTTTAAGTTATTACTTTTTCATTTTTATAACCTATTACCTTGCAAAAAAGACCCTATTTTAAAGAAAATTTCATATATATTTTGTAACTTTTGATTGATTTTGTATTGTACTTTTGAGAGTCTAACCTCTACTCTAGATTTTTAATCTTTCCATTTTCCTATTTGATATCAATTTTGTACCTTTAAGAATCAAATCTTCAGTATCCATTTTCACATAGGGATGTAATTACTGGCTTGATTGCTCTCTCCCCTTTTGATGTTCCATTTTCTCCCAGGTCATCTCCATCTCATTCCTCCCCCTTCTCTTTGCTATTTAACTCTGTGAATCTCTCTGGTGTTCCAGGCTGTGGAGAGCACATAACAAAGCTGATTACTGGCTAACCTGCACGCTCCCCTTTTTACTCGCCCTATTCTCCTCCTAGTAACCTCTATCTCCCTCCTCCTTCATCTCTACTCCATGTTCTCTGAACCTCTCTGGGTGTCCCTCACTGAGAATCTTTTCAGTATTAATCTAGATGTTTTATCATCTGTGCTGTACGGATTAAGAAGTCTTGAGTCTACAGTAAGGATAAGACTGAAAGCCAGAGGCAGGAGGCTTAAAATACAAAACTCAAAAACCAGAGAACTCCTGATTCCAGAGAACATTAATCGACAAGAGCTCATCCTCACCTACACTGAAATCAAGCTCCCCCAAGAGCCAACAAGTTGCAGAGCAAGACATGCCACACTAATTCTCCAGCAGTGCTGGAAGACAGCCCTGAGCATTTAATCCAGGCTGTGCAAAGTCATGCCAAACACACTCCAACTACCCTACTGAACACTTCACTGCAATCCAGAGAAGAGATACAGTTCTACCCACCAGAACACAGATGCTAGCTTCCCAAACTAGGAAACCTTGACAAGACACTCGTCCAAACCCACCCACAGGGAGTAACCTCCACAATAAAGAGGAACCACAAACTTCCAGCATACAAAAAGGTTACCCCAAACATAGCAATCTAAACAAAATGAAAAGGCAGAGAAATATTCAGCAGGTAAAGGAATATGATAAATGCCCATCACACCAAACAAAAAGAGGAGATAGTCTACCTGAGTAAGAATTCAGAATAATGATAGTAAAGATGTTCCAAAATACTGAAAAAAAATGGAGTTAACAGACAAAAAGACTGGAGACAAGGATTGAGAAGATGCAAGAAATGTTTAACAAGGACCTAGAAGAAATAAAAAAGTCTATCGATTATGAATAATGCAACAACTGAGATCAAAAGCACTCTGGAGAGAACTAACAGTATAACAATGGAAGCAGAAGACAAGATAAGTGAGGCAGAAGATAGAATGGTGGAAATAAATGAAGAGGAAAAAAGAAAAAAGGACAGCCTCAGAGACCTCTAGGGAAATGTTAAATGCCCCAACATCCGAATCATAGGAGTCCCAGATGACAGAAAGACAGACCATGGGAAAATACTTGAGATAATAGTTGAAAACCTCCCTAAAATGGGGAAGGACATATTCACCCATTTTGAAGAAATCCAGAGAGTCTGAAACAGGATAAACCCAAGGTGAAATACCCCAAGATATATATTAATCAGATTAACAAAGATCAAACACAAAGAACAAATATTAAAAGCAGCAAGGGAAACCCAACAAATAATATACAAGGGGATTCCCATAAGGGTAACAGCTGATCTTTCAACAGATACTCTTCAGGCCAGAAGGGAAAGGCAGGGCATACTTAAAGTAATGAAAGAGAAAAACCTACAGCCCAGATTACTGTACCCAGCAAGGATCTCATTCAAATATGAAGGAGAAATCAAAAGCTTTACAGACAAGCAAAAGCTGAGAGAATTCAGCACCACCAAACCAACTCTCCAACAAACGCTAAAGGATCTTCTCTAGACAGGAAACCCTACAGAAAGGGTGTATAAACTCAAACCCAAAACAATAAAGTAAATGCCAACAGGGTCATACTTATCAATCAGTTCAGTTCAGTCGCTCAGTTGTGTCTGACTCTGCAACCCCATGAATCACAGCATGCCAGGCCTCCCTGTCCATCACCAACTCCCAGAGTTCACTCAGACTTGCGTTATCGAGTCAGTGATGCCATCCAGCCATCTCATCCTCGGTCGTCCCCTTCTTCTCCTGCCTCCAATCCCTCCTAGCATCAAAGTCTTTTCCAATGAGTCAGTTCTTCGCATGAGGTGGCCTAAGTACTGGAGTTTCAGCTTTAGCATCATTCCTTCCAAAGAAATCCCAGGGTTGATCTCCTTCAGAATGGACTGGTTGGATCTCCTTGCAGTCCAAGGGACTTAACAATAATTACCTTAAATGTAAATGGGTTGAATGCCCCAACCAAAAGACAAAGACTGGCTGAATGGATACAAAACCAAGACCCCTATATATGCTACAAGACACCCACCTCAAAACAAGGGACACATACAGACTGAAAGTGAAGGGCCGGAAAAAGATATTGCATGTAGATGGAGACCAAAAGAAAGTAGTAGTAGCAATGTTCATATCAGTTAAAATAGACTTTTGAAATAAAGGCTGTGAAAAGTGACAAAGGACACTACATAATGATCAGAGGATCAATCTAAGAAGATATAACAATTATAAACGCACCCAACATTGGAGCACCACAATATGCAAAGCAAATGCCAGCAAGTATGAAAAGGGAAATTAACAGTAACACAATAATAGTGGGAGACTTTAATACCCCACTTACACCTATGGATCTATCAACCAAAAAGAAAATTAGCAAGGAAACACAAAGTTTAAATGATACAATGGCTCAGTTAGACCTATTGATACCTATAGGACATTTTACCCCCAAACAATGAAATTCACCTTTTCCTCAAGTGCACACAGAACATTCTCCAGGATAGATCACATCCTGTGCCATAAACCTAGCACTGCTAAATTCAAGAAAACTGAACTCATTTCAAACATCTTTTTTGATCACAATATGGTAAGATTAGATGTCAACTACAGCAAATATATATATATATATATATTAAAAATACAAACATATGGAGCCTAAATGTCATGCTCCTGAATAACCAACAAATCACAGAAGAAATCAAAATACACATAGAAACAAATGAAAATGAAAACACGATAACCCAAAACCTATGGGATTCAGTAAAAGCAGTGCTAAGGGGAAGGTTCACAGCAATACAAGCTTATCTCTACAAACAAGAGAAAAATCAAATAAATAACAACTTTACATCTAAAAAAACTAGAAAAATAAGAAATGAAGAACCTCAGGGTTAGCAGAAAAGAAATCATAAAAAATTATGGCAGAAATAAATGGAAAAACAAAAAAGAGAGAGAGACTAACAAAAATCAACAAAACTAAAAGCTGGTTCTTTGAGAAGATAAATAGACAAACCATTAGCCAGATTCATCAAGAAAAAAAGGGAGAAGAATCAAATCAACAAAATTAGAAATGAAAATGGAGAAATCACAACAGACAACCCAGAAACACAAAGGATCCTAAGAGACTATTGTCAGCAACTATATGCCAATAAAATGGACAACTTGGAAGAAATGGACAAATTCTTAGAAAAGTATAACATTACAAAACTGAGCCAGGAAGAAACAGAAAATCTTAACAGACCCATCACAAGCATAGAAATCAAAACTGTAATAAAAAATCTTCCAAGAAACAGAGACCAGGACTAGATGTCATTATGGGTGAATTCTACCAAATATTTAGAGAAAAGCAACACCTATCCTACTCAAATTCTTCCAGAAAACTGCAGAGAAAGGTAAACTGCCAAACTCATTCTATGAGGCCACCATCACCCTAATACCAAAACCAGACAAAGATGCCACACAAACACACACAAAAAAGCAGAATCCAACTACATATTTAAAAGATCGTATATCATGATATATGATAGTGGCAGGGGTACAAGGAGTCTTCAATATTCACAAATCAGTGTGATACACCACATTAACAAATTGAAAGATAAAAACCATGTGATTATCTCAATAGATTTAGAGAAAGCCTTTGAAAAAATTCAACATCCATTTATGATTTAAAAAAAAAAACACCTACAGAAAGCAGGCATAGAAAGGACATACCTCAACATAACTAAAAGCCAAACATTATCCTACAAACATTATCCTCAATGGTGAAAAACTGAAAGCATTTCCCCTAAAGTCAGGAACAAGACAATGGTGCCCACTAGCATCATTATTATTCAACATAGTTTTGGAAGTTTTAGCCATAGGCATTAGAGAAGAAAAAGAAATAAAAGGAATCCAGGTTGGAAAAGAAGTATAACTCTCACTGTTTGCAGATGGCATGATCCTCTAAAGACACCACCAGAAAATTACCAGAGCTAGTCAATTAATATAGCAAAGCTGCAGGATATAAAATTCACACACAGAAAGCTGTTGCATTTCTATACACTAACAATGAGAAAACAGAAATTAAGGAAATAATCTCATTCACTATTGTGACAAAAAGAATAAAATACTTAGGAATGTATCTACCTAAAGAAACAAAAGATGTATATATAGAAAACTATAAAACACTGATGAAAGAAATCAAAGATGACACAAATAGATGGAGAAATATACCATGTTCATGGATTGGAAGAATCAATATAGTGAAAATGAGTATATACCCAAAGCAATCTACAGATTCAATGCAATCCCTATCAAGCTACCAGAGCTAGAGTAAATAATTTCACAATTTGTATGGAAATGCAAAAAAAAAATCTCAAAGAGCCAAAACAATCTTAAGAAAGAGTGTATCTGGAAGAATGAACCTGCCTGACTTCAGGCTATACTATGAAGTTACACTCATCAAGACAGTATGGTACTGGCACAAAGACATAAACATTGATCAATGGAACAAAACAGAAAGCCCACAGATGAATTCACTCACCTATGGATGCCTTATTTTTGACAAAAGGAGGCAAAAATATACAATGGAGAAACGACAATCTCTTTAACAAGTGACCCGGGAAAATTGGTCAACCACCTGTCAAAGAATGAAACTAGAACATTTTATACACCATACACAAAAATAAACTCAAAAGAGATTAAAGATCTACGAGTAAGACCAGGAACAATAAAACTCCTAGAGAAAAACACAGGCAAAACACTCTCCAACACAAATCACAGCAGGATCCTCTATGACCCACCTCCCAGAGTAAAGGAAATAAAAGCAAAAATAAATGGGACCTAATTAAACTTAAAAGCTTTTGTACAACAAAGTAAACTATAAGCAAGGTGAAGAGACAGCCTTCAGGATGGGAGAAAATAATAGTGAATGAAGCATCTGACAAATAATCTCAAAAATACACAAGCAGCTCATGCAGCTCAATTCCAGAAAAATAAATGACCCAATCAAAAAATGGGCCAAAGAACTAAACATACATTTCTCTGAAGATATACAGATGGCTAACAAATGCATGAAAGGTGCTCAACATAGCTCATTATCAGAGAAATGCAAATTAAACCTACCATGCGGTATCATCTCACGTTGACCAGAATGCCTGCTATCAAATAGTCTACAAACAATAAACGCTGGAGAGGATACAGATAAAGGTAACTCTCTCATACTGCTGGTGGGAATGCACACTGGTACAGCCACAATGGAGAACGGTGTGGAGATTCCTTTAAAACCTGGAAATAGAACTGTCATATGCAAGAACTGAAAGAGACACATGTACCCCAATGTTCATTACAGCATGGTTTACAATAGCCAGGACATGGAAGCAACCTAGATGTCCATCAGCAGATGAATGGATAAGAAACCAGTGGTACATATACACAATGGAAAATTACTCAAGTATTAAAAGAACACATCTGAGTTACTTCAAAGGTGGATGAAATTTGAGCCTATTATACAGTGAAGTCAGAAACAAAAACACTAATACAATGTATTAACATATATACATGGAATTTAGAAAGATGGTAATGATGACCTTATATGCAAGACAGCAAGAGACACAGATAGAACAGACTTTTAGACTTGGTGCAAGGTGAGGGTGGGATGATTTAAGAGAACAGCACTGAAACATGTATATTACCACATGTGAATCAGATGCATGAAAGGGGCACTCAAAGCCAGTGCAGTGGGGCAAACCCTGAAGGATGGGATGGGGAGAGAGGTTCAGGATGGGGGGACACATGCATAACCATGACTTATTCTTCGATGTATGGCAAAAATCACTACAACATTGTAAAGTGGTTAGCTTCCAATTACAATAAACAAATAAATAAAATTTTAAAAGGGAGTATACTAAAAATTTTACTAAACTGAATCTATTTTTAAGCAAATAAAAAAGTAGCAAAAAAAAAAAAAAGGCAAAAGAACCAGATCAAAATGCCAACATCTTTTGGAACACAGAAAAAGCAAGAGAATTTCAAAAAACCATCATCTTCTGCTTCACTGACCAGGCTAAACCCTTTGACTCTGTGGATCACAACTGCAGAAAATTCTTTTTTAGAGAGAGATGTGACTACCAGACCATTTTGCCGGTCTCCTGAGAAACCTGTATGCCTGACAAGAAACAACAGTGAGAACCATACATGGGACAACTGACTGGCTCAAAACCGGGTAGTTTGTCAAGGTTGTGTACTGTCACGCTGCTTACTTAACATCAATACAGAGTACACCATGTGAAATGCCAGGATGGATGAAACAGAAGTGGGCATTAACATGGCCAGGGAAAGTATCCATCATCTCAGACATGCAGATGACACAACTCTAACAGCAAAAGTGAGTCACTGAGTCATGTCTGATTCTTTGCAACCCCATGGACTATACAGTCCATAGAATTCTCTAGGCCAAAATACTGGTGTAGCCTCTTCCTTCTCCAAGGGATCTTCCCAAGCCCGGGATCAATTCTAGGTCTCCCACCTTGCAGGTGGACTCTTCACCAGCTAAGCCACAAAGGAAGCCCAAGAATATTAGAGTGGGTAGCCCATCCCTTTCTCCAGCAGCTCTTCCCAACCCAGGAGATCTAACAGCAGAAAACAAACAGCAGACGACCAGAAGCAGAAAGTGGACTAAAGAGCAGCCCCCTGATGAAAATTAAAGAGGAGAGTGAAAAAGCCTGCATAACACTCAACATTCAAAAAAAGATCATGGCACCTGGTCCCATCACTTCTTGAAAAACAGATTGGGGTTGGGTTGGGGAGCAGATGGAGAGTTGACCATACGGGACTGAGCAGCAAAAATTTATGCTTTCCAACTGTGGTGGTATCTTAAGACTGCAAGGTGATCAAACCAGTCAATCCTAAGGAAATCAGTCCTGATTATTCATTCAAGACTGATGCTGAAGTTCCAATACTTTGGCCCTCTGATGCGAAGAGCTGACTCAGTGGAAGAGATCCTGATGGTGGGAAAGACTGAGGGCAGAAGTAGGCAACAGTGGATGAGCTGTTTGGGTTGTATCATCAACTCAATGGACATGTTTGACTTAATTCTGGGAGGTAATGGGAAGGATGGTAAGCCTAATGTGCCACAAGAAGTCCATGGAGTCACAGAGTTGGACATGACTGGTTATACAACATACTTCTAAGTAATGCTGATACTAGATATCTTGGCTGGCAGTTCAAAAATAACTGTTCTGAAATAGTGTATCTTTTAAGATATCGACTGGTTGTGGATTTTGATTTCAGATAATACAGCTATAAATTATCTGGGAAGTAGGGATCTGAAAAGGAAAACTGGCTCAGTTGTGTCCAATTCTTTGCAACCCCATGGACTACACAGTCCACGGACTTCTCCAGGCCAGAATACTTCAGTGGGTAAACCGTTCCTTTCTCCCAGGGAACCGGTGCAGGTCTCCTGCATTGCAGGTGGATTCTTTACCAGATGATCTACTAGGAAAGCCAAAGAACACTGGAGTGGGTAATCTTATCAAGTGTTACTTATAATGGGTGTCTGTGTGTCTGTGTACATGGTCAGTTCTGTACAACTTTGGGACCCTCCAAACTGTAGCCAGCCAGGGCCTCTGTACAAATGGTTCTCTAAGCAAGAAGAGTCTTCTCCATTGGCCAGTGGATTCTTTACCTCGGAGCCACCTGGGATGCCCATTTATAAAGTAGTGTATTATAAATAAGTTATTCAGTTGCCATGGTCTCATCTGACTTATGACAAAGTAACATTCACCATTTCAGTAATTTTTAACTCAAATTTAAATTATTTATGATTTGAGCCATCAGACAAATACATGTTCCTGTAAAGTGGAAGAAAATGCAAGATCCTTATTTTCAAAATCAAAGACTTTTGAAACTAAATAGAGGTGATGGCTGCAGAGCACTGTTTATGAATTAAAGGCCAACTGTACACTTTAAGTGACTTAGGGACATCCCCGGTGGTCCAGTGGCTAGGACTCTGCACTCCCAATGTGGGGGCCCAGGTTCCATCCCTGGGCAGGGAACTAGATCTCACATGATCCAACTAAGAGACAGTAGAGCCGAATAAGTAAATAAAAATAAATATTTTTTAAAAACCTGACATATATTGCGTCAATTTTATCTCAATAAAAATCTGAATGTCCCAATCATTTTTTAAAATTCCCCTTAACTGTGACACCATAAAATTATTATGTTTTCATGTGCTAGCTAATTCCAGTGTGATGGTGTTAGTAGGTGGGGCCTTTAGGACCCAATTTGGTCATGAGGATATAGCCCTCACAAGTGAAAATATGCCCTTCTTCATATCTCCCTCACTCTACCATCATGTGAAGACATAAATAAAAAATGGCAGTCTGTGAAGGAGCAGTCAGTGTCTGTCTTGACCTTGAACTCCACAGCCTCTGCCACTGTGAGAAATACTTATCTGTTGTTCATGAGCTAACCACTCTATGGTATTCCACAACAGCATTCTGAATGGACTAAGACAATTCCTGATAATTTAAGTCTAGCTTCTAATTTTACCATGATAATAACCCATTCTGTCAGTGTTTGTAACACACCTCCAAATTGGGCACAAAAGAATAACTCAAGGACAGGTTCTTTGCTCTGAATATAGTAATCATCACCACTGATTTTTGTGATCGCATACTGAAATGAACTTTAAGTGCTCTAGAACAATTTTATACATGGGAAACCTCAGAATTTGGAAACACTGAAAAAATAAATCTTTTCCAAAAAAGAAAAAAAGTTCAAAGACATGATAATTAACAGGATTCAACAATCAACTATTGTAAAGTATTACCTGCAAAATCACAGGAAACATTTCTAACCAAGTCAAAAAAGGAAGGGCAACTAAGTGTTTTGAACACATTCCACTGCTACACAGAGAATTTAAAAATCCAGAAGAAACAGTCCACTGTTTTATGTTTATTAGATTTAACAAAATTGTATTATTTTTTCTGTTAAAGAAGTATTACTTTGTACTGGTAACAGACTAAACACTGATTATCAGGAAAATAAGTCTGATTTTTATTTTTGCATGTTACTCTTAAGTACACATTTATAATAGTGTCACATTTCTCTGTATGAATTTCTTATTAAGTATTTTACAATGTACAGAGGGAGGAACATACAATATTTAACAGGTTATTTCAACAAATAACTTATGTTTTCTAAAAACTGGTACCTCTTTAAAACATTACACTGAAACATCCTTTTTTTTTTAGCTTTGCTCATCAGTTGTTTTAAGGATTAAAACAACTTCAACTAATATCAGCACATAACAGTAAGTACAATTTAATTTTTTCTTTAAGAAGAGAAATATTTTACCATATTTACTTGACCAAATCCTTAAATACCTTTTGAAGGTTTCAATATTGTGCTTAAAAACAACTGTGACTCCAGCATATATGAGAAATATGTAAAGTTCTGTGTTCTGTATCTTTCAGTGTATTCTTTAAAATATAAATAGCTATTTATCTGTATTAATTTTACAGAATGTTCTAAAATTCATAAATGTAAACTTTCATTAAACATTTTCTGTTACTTAAGGGATTAACAAATTCAAGGGAGATTTACAAGATTCTTACACACAGAAACAATTTTCCAGAACAGGACAACAGATGGATACTAAAACGTGGATACTAAAACAGGTGGGGACATACATGGAGGCCAAGAAGGCAGAGGTTCCAAAATCCATCCTGTGACTGTGGCTGGCATTAAGTTTAAATTCCTATGTACCTAAAGCATTTGATTTAGAATGAGAATAAATTAACCTAGCCTTGAGTGGCTGTCAATAAACACAAACAATTTGATTTCTAACCCTATTAATATAACTTCTGAACATGAATATTAATGGCACACAGAAAGGCAGAAGGTGAAACTTTTACAGGAGTAGAAGAAAGCACCATATGATGAAGTTGTAAAGTACTTATCCTAAGAGAAAAAAAATTTCTAATCTCCCCCAGTGTGCTAGTATATATATGCCAGTAGCTAATTTAAGCACTAAAACACTAAAAAGAGTTTAACTGTGGTATAAAATTTGTATTAACATAACCAAATGTAATTAACTGTTTGAATTCATTTTATATGTTAAAATGTCAACACTTGTCAAGTTATTTTGCAGTAATCTTCAGTATATAGAGCTACTCTTTTGTTACTCTACCTTCTTATTCGCTGAGATGAGTTTCTTTAAAAGCTTCTCAGTCAGAACTGAGAGACAAACGTCTTGATACTTGATACTCCATTAGCTTTTCAGAAATTTTTTAAGGTATAAAAGATAAAGCTGTTAAGTAGGCCTTCTATCTAGACATTTCTTTTCCAATTACCAAAGATGGTTATTGTAACTTTTTACAATAACTAGTGTCATTTCCCCCTCCCCCAATTCTTCAGCTAAATTTTAACCTCTGAATTACAAGCTGCAGAAAACGCTCCTTCATACACCCTGGATCTTCCAGGTTATAGTACCTTTAATTCTCCCCATTATAGACTTAAAATTTGGGACTGGGTGCAGATGTACATAAAGCAAGCAACAAAAAGGTACACATAAAATTTGGGGGTACCTTACACAAGCAGTTGTGCAACCTATGAGCCACATACATCTCTAAAAAAATTTCAACTTAGTTCAAAGTCTCATCTGCAGAACACAACTATTCCAAAACAAAGGAGTATAGACAAAGGAATAAAAAACAGGAAAAATAAAACCTTTTAATATGACTTTCTAAAAGCATGCTATGCTGGTAAAAAAAAACCCACAACACTACAAAGGGTAAAACGTAGCACACTTTTTCTGTTAAACAGGATGAAAATTAAACACAAACCTAGCCAATATTCAGCAAATGTAGAGTTTCAACCAGGAAGTTTCATGGTCATGTGGCCTGAAAATGTTAAGCCAGACAAGGAAATGACTTTCATGCTGTAATTTAGACCTGACAGTAAAATCTCTCATTGACATTAGCAGATGTTTCTGTTTAATGCTAAAATTTGTGTGGGAAAAATGAGAAAATGATTACTTTTAGAGTTACCAATACTGTGTTTTTAAAATCTTTACATGGTCTTAGAAGAGTACCATATAGATGAATAAAAAATAGTAAAACTTTTAAGACTGAAAAATTCAATATAGACTCAGAGATTATTAAAAACAAAATTTTGGTTGCTACTCTTCCTCATTTAAACTGAAGAGGATGCAGAACACTCTACATCAGTAGAATGTACTGATGTACACAGTAAAATGAAAAGTTAAGAAGAAATAATCCTACCTGTACACAGTATAAGTCAATATACAGTACTGTATGTGAACAAGACTGACTAGCTTTAACATGAAATTTCTGCTTTCAAGGCCAATATCTCTACAAAGACTGTAGAAGTACTGCTGTTAGGGCAGGCCAACTTCTTTATGATGTCGCGTTATGTGCTGGTTCTTTTCTGAAGGTCTTCGGAACCCTTTCTTGCAGTACTCACAACGATGAGGATAGTCTTTCGTATGAATGGAAATAACATGCCGTTTAAAGCCTGAGGCATCTGTAGTGCTATATTCACAGTACTCACACTGATACACTTTCCTGCCACTGTGTGTCTTCATATGCTTTTTAAGCTCATTCTGTTGCCTAAATCCCTTTTTACATCTCTTACACCTAAATGGAAGATCTTTCGTGTGAACTGAGAGAATATGGCGACTTAGAACAAAGGGATCTGCAATCTTAAAGTCACAATGTCTACACTGGTGCATTTTTTTACCCTTGTGGGCAGCCACATGCTTCTTGAGTTCTGATGGCCTGTGAAAGCCTTTATCACACATGTCACACTTATGAGGGTAGTCCTTTGTGTGAACTGAAATTATGTGACGTTTCAAATCGCTAGAGTTTGAACTCTTGTGGTCACAATGCAAGCACTGGTGTGTTTTGCTTTCTTGGTGGATAAGAGCATGTTGCTGAACCTCTTTGGTATCTGAGAAAGTCAGAAGACAAATGTCACACTTGAAAGACATTTCTTTACTATGCTTAGTTTTCACATGTGTCTTCAAATTAGAAGAGTCTGCAGACCTATATTCGCAGTACTGGCATTGGTACGGTTTCTCTCCAGTATGGATTCGCATGTGCTTTCTAAGCTCTGATGGGTGACGAAAACCTTTACCACACTCTACACATATATGAGGAAAGTTCTTGCTGTGGACTGCCAAAAGGTGGCGATTTAATAACCCTTGTTCAGCTGTCTCATACTCACAGAATTTACATTTATGCATTTTGCTGGCTCCTTTTTCCTTATGCACCATTTTGTGAGTAAACAAAGCCCCAGCATGGGAGAAATGCTTCCCACATTCATCACATTCGATGGCCTTCTCTGCCTTGCTGGTAAGCTTGTGGCTCTCCAGGTGATTGTGTAAACTTATCTTCTTATTGGTAGTGTAATCACAATCAGTACAGCGGTACTTCTTTTTGGTAAGGTGTTCAGGATGGTTTTTCATGTGCCTTTTCAAAAAACCTCTCGACTTAAATTTTTTCCCACAAATCATACAAGGATAGACAGTCAAGGGATGTCCATCAGGACCAATAATTATTGCTAAGAAAGGAGAAGAAAGGAGCATGAGTGATCAAATGAAGTTCAGCTGTCGTCTCTTCAAGCATATAAAGTGAGTTCTGAACACATTTACAAGTACTATTTCTTATATATTACACTTTTCAAGAAAAAACATAGTTACCATAGTAATAAAGTGAATTTGGTCCAGAAAACTCAAAATGACTGTACCAATTAAAATATAATAAAAACCCAATTAAAATATATGAAGCAGCAAAAATTGAAAGTCTTACTTGCTTAGATATCTGGGGAAAACATTCATAAAGCTCAACCATTTTGGTTTTGTCAATTGTCAAATTTATATTGACAGTAAACTACAATCATAGCCATAAAAAATTCTAATGTGCAAATCACTAGACAAGCAATACAGAAAAGAAATATATTCAATTAATAGCTATAGTATTTGTCCTGCTCCTCTGTGAATGTGCCTGCTTCATGCTGACACAAAATGACTTTAAATTTTTTCATTTAAAGTTAACCAACATAACATTTTAGTGATTTACCTGCATTTCCAATAAAGTAACCTGATAGTTTTCAGTGTTTTTCCTGAATTACATTCTGATTCAAAACTGTTTCTTTTTATGAAAGGAAATCATTCATGAATATCACTTAATTCTTAAAAATTGTATTTTCAAATTCAGTGCATGTATTCTAGCACCTAAAATGCCATCACAACACCTTTACAGAATATATACTGGAATTTCCTCTGAGAGCTCGCAAAGCATGCTGTGCTGTGGAACTCATGTGCCCTCACCTGTTTGGTACTGCCTGGAATCAGGTCTTCTCCTTTTCTTTGGCTTTTGTTTAGCCAGTCTGCCAAGTCCAGCAGACTCATCTATGTGCAAGAGAGCACTTGCAGTGCCATTCCGATTTTCAATTCCATCAGAATTATTACCTAACAATGTGCATTAAAAAACAAAATTATACAGTATTATAAATTATAAAGAATTAGGGACTCTTTATTAATGACAACAATGTAAAGCCATGATACTCATGAATGAGAGAAATTCCCTATCTAGGTATAAACATTGGGCATATTTGTATAAGATGAAAGAAAATGCCTAGCTTCCAAATACAGCATTTTCCCCCATTAACTCTCATTCTCATTCAAACAAATTACATACTAAAGATGAAAAATATGGGTCTGAAAATCTACGTGCTTGTATGCTCAGCCATGTCTGACTCTTTGAGACCCCATAGACTATAGCCCACCAGGCTCCTCTGTCCATGGTATTTCCCAGACAAGAATACTGGAGTGGGTAGCCATGCCCTCCTCCAGGGTATCTTCCCAACCAAAGGATCAAACCCAGGTCTCCTTCACTGGCAGATGGATTCTTTACCACTGAGCCACCTGGGATGCCCTCTGGAAGTCTTCATACTTCTTAAAAAACATAAGCATAAAGAAAGTTCCTATTAAAGTTAAAGACAAATGACAGACTACACCATTTTTCTCAGTTTTTATTTAAATCAGTTCATTAGTATTCATATTTCTGAAACCTACAACAATGAAACCTATTTTTTAATTCTGAAATCATGTTCAAGAATCATACAATCCTAAAACTGCAATGTGACTTACCATAAGCTGCTGCCCATGCTATTGGCATGAAGGTTTTGATTTCACTGTCATCCATTTCCTGTTCATGAACAGTGGTAGCAGCTGCTGCAGCAACAGCAGCATCTTCCTCTCCTACAATCACTTCCATATAAACTTCATCTGCAATTTCAGCAACATCTGAGTACAAAATTAACAGAACCACTTTTGTGACCAAGTTTACAGACGAGATAGGAAAAACATTTTTATTTGAATTCTGTTAATAAACAGAAAGTTCAAGTGTTACATATCTAGAATATTACTTTCACATAGTAAATACACTATAAACATTTATTCAATGAATTATTTTCTTGGTTTTCACCATAACTTCTTTATAAAATGATATCTTGAGTAAACATGAAGAATCAATGATATTTTCTTTGTCCTATGGCAGTACAATAATGTCTGCCATAGTACTACTTTTCTTTCTTCAAATAGTGGTACAGTTTTTAAAGCATATAGAAACATAAAATGCTCTCCCACAAAAAGGCCACCTACTTACTTAAATCTTCATCTTCTTGTTGAGAGTCACTGACAGTCATATAAACCATCTTTTCCCTTGGCATACGAATACTGTTATTCTGATCAAGGAGTTCAACTCCATGATCATTCTCAGGCTCACTCTCCACAATGTCAACAGTCCCACCTATCAAGGAAGATGACAATTCCAAGTATTTATGTGAAAACTTCATTTCCTCTTGTTTCATCTTAATAAGTAATTAGCTCTTTCAATACTTTTGCATACTAATACAATAAAAACCCATTTTAAAAGTTATCTTCAGAAACAATTACAAGTATTTCCAGTCTAAAACACCCTAAATTAATTAGGTTAAAGTGTTAGATGGGGATCTACCCATGTTTAGTAGGGAAAAGAATCTCTCTTCTACTGCAGGAGATGCAGGTTTGATCCCTGGATTGGGAAGACACCCTGGGGAAAGAAATGGCAACCCACTCCAGTATTCTTGCCTAGAAAATCCCCTGGACAGAGAGGTGGAAACAAGTGAGCACAAACCACACATAATGTGCTCAAGGTTTCTCCTTACCTAAGTCATCCTCTCCAGGGTCAGCTTTAAAAATATACACCTTGATGACTTCAGGGCAAGTGCCATCCACCTTACAAGGATCAATTTCCGACTCTCTGTCTATGGTCATACCAGCAGAACAGTCCTGTTCCATTTTGCCATCATCATCCACTAAAAAAGCAGAAAAGACATAACATGCTAATAGCAGAAATTTAAATATTACCATTTTCTAAAATTCTTTTTCCAAATATAATCTCTAAATTGATTTATGTAAAACTCAATGATTCTACCTAGAAAGTAGATGATTCAATGAATAAATCTTGAAAGTTTTCTAAAATTTTGAAAATTCTGCAAGCTCTTAAGGTAAAATACTTAAAAGTAAAATGCTGGTAATTTAGGAAACCAACAAAAGTAATGAAGTAATGTATTTTACCTTTAGATACACATATCACTAAGGTTAAAAGCATTTTATAATCTCAAGGATCTTGTGGAAAATGTCCTACTAGAAAAATCAACAAGTAATAGCCTTAATATAAAGATTTTTACTGGTGTTATCTCATGTTTACTACTCCTGAACACGTTCTGGTTTTATCAGTTTGATTTAGAATGGTATGTATTTTTAAAAAATCAGTATATGATTTTCACTAAAGCACACTGCACTGGTCAGTATAAACATCAGACTGTTTCATGTAAAACTATATACTCACAGACATGGTATGTACATGCATATAATACATACACACACACATACTTGAGTTTTGTAAAAAGTAGTAAGTCTGTGTCACTGCTTGAGAATGCAGTAAATCCATACTTCAACATACTCCTATAAGCCCTAAACAAGGTTAGGTGTTTTGCAAAAAACACCAACAACTCTTTCCTATAAATTGACACTCACATGGTTTCCAATAATAGAGACCTGAATATAAAGAACAAATAGATCCTATTTTGAACTTTGTAACAGAAGAAAAAAAATAAGTGGCAGCATTATGCTTAAGGTTTGAGAACTTAAAAATCTCTTAAAGAAACATATTCTGGATAAAAATAACATGGAAAATATAATTCCCAAATCATGTAACCTTTCATGCATTGCCATCTGTGGCACAAAAGAAACTTTGGGAAATTTGATAAAAACCAAGCCAGTAAAATTCAATTCATCATCAACATGTGCATTAAGCAAAGACTAAAGGAGTCTTCTCTCTGCTTTGGCCACTAACTATCTTGCAGAGCTGCACAGAGAGCAGAATCAAAGCCTAGAAAAAGAATGTGATAATGCTAATAACATACCTAACGTTTCTTAAGTGATTATCTATCCAATCACTAAATACTTAGCAGGGAGATTTTAAAATATTGTTAAAATTTTAAAGGAGAGGAAAGATGTTTATGCAAGTCGAATGACTTATCTGAGGTCATACAGCTAATGATCTAAACAAAGCATGTGTGCTCAGTTCAGCTCAGTTGCTCAGTTGTGTCTGACTCTGCGACCCCATGAATCACAGGACGCCAGGCTCCCTGTCCATCACCAACTCTCGGAGTTCACTCAGACTCACGGCCATCGAATCAGTGATGCCATCCAGCCATCTCATCCTCTGTCGTCCCCTTCTCCTCCTGCCCCCAATCCCTCCCAGCATCACAGTCTTTTCCAAAGAGTCAGTTCTTCGCATGAGGTGCCCAAAGTACTGGAGTTTCAGCTTTAGCATCATTCCTTCCAAAGAAATCCCAGGGCTGATCTCCTTCAGAATGGACTGGTTGGATCTCCTTGCAGTCCAAGGGACTCTCAAGAGTCTTCTCCAACACCACAGTTCCAAAGCATCAATTCTTCGGCGCTCAGCCTTCTTCACAGTCAACCTCTCACATCCATACATGACCACAGGAAACACCATAGCCTTGACTAGACGGACCTTAGTCAGCAATGTCTCTTTTTGAATATGCTATCTAGGTTGGTCGTAACTTTTCTTCCAAGGAGTAAGCGTCTTTTAATTTCATGGCTGCAATCACCATCTGCAGTGATTTTGGAGCCCCAAAAATAAACTCTGACACTGTTTCACCATCTATTTCCCACGAAGTGATGGGACCGGATGCCATGATCTTCGTTTTCTGAATGTTGAGCTTTAAACCAACTTTTTCACTCTCCTCTTTCACTTTCATCAAGAGGCCTTTTAGTTCCTCTTCACTTTCTGCCAGAAGGGTGGTGTTATCTGCATATCTGAGGTTACTGATATTTCTCCCGGTAATCTTGATTCCAGCTTGTGTTTCTTCCAGTCCAGCATTTCTCATGATGTACTCTCCATATAAGTTAAATAAGCAGGGTGACAATATACAGCCTTGACATACTCCTTTTCCTATTTGGAAACAGTGTGTTCTTCCATGTCCAGTTCTAACTGTTGCTTCCTAACCTGCATACAGATTTCTCAAGAGGCAGGTCAGGTGGTCTGGTATTCCCATCTCTTTCAGAATTGTCCACAGTTTATTGTGATCCAAGCAGAAATAGATGTTTTTCTGGAACTCTCTTGCTTTTTCCATGATCCAGCGGATGTTGGCAAGTTGATCTCTGGTTCCTCTGCCTTTTCTAAAACCAGCTTGAACACCAGGAAGTTCATGGTTCATGTATTGCTGAAGCCTGGCTTGGAGAATTTTGAGCGTTACTTTACTAGCGTGTGAGATGAGTGCAACTGTGCAGTAGTTTGAGCATTCTGTGACGTTGCCTTTCTTTGGGATTGGAATGAAAACTGATCTTTTCCAGTCCTGTGGCCACTGCTGAGTTTTCCAAAAATGCTGGCATATTGAGTGCAGCACTTTCACAGCATCATCTTTCAGGTTTTGAAATAGCTCAACTGGAATTCCATCACCTCCACTAACTTTGTTCGTAGTGATGTTTTTTAAGGCCCACTTGATTTCACATTCCAGAATGTCTGGCTCTAGATGAGTGATCACACCATCGTGATTATCCAGGTCATGAAGATCTTTTTTGTACAGTTCTTCTGTGTATTCTTGCCACCTCTTCTTAATATCTTCTGCTTCTGTTAGGTCCATATCATTTCTGTCCTTTATTGAGCCCATCTTTGCGTAAAAATATTCCCCTGGTATCTCAAATTTTCTTGGAGAGATGTCTAGTCTTTCCCATTCTATTCTT
Organism: Oryx dammah; assembly: GCF_014754425.2. Classification (NCBI taxonomy): domain Eukaryota; kingdom Metazoa; phylum Chordata; class Mammalia; order Artiodactyla; family Bovidae; genus Oryx; species Oryx dammah. Next base: position 73,058 of record NW_024070224.1, read on the forward strand.
TTCCTCTATTTCTTTGCATTGATTGCTGAAGAAGGCTTTCTTATCTCTTCTTGCTATTCTATCTTTCCTTTTCTCCTTCGCTTTTCACCTCTCTTCTTTTCACAGCTATTTTTAAGGCCTCCCCAGACAGCCATTTTGCTTTTTTTGCATTTCTTTTCCATGGGGATGGTCTTCATCCCTGTCTCTTGTACAATGTCACAAACCTCATTCTATAGTTCATCAGGCACTTTATCTATCAGATCTAGGCCCTTAAATCTTTTTCTCACTTCCTCTGTATAATCATAAGGGGTTTGATTTAGGTCACACCTGAATGGTCTAGCGGTTTTCCCTACTTTCTTCAATTTAAGTCTGAATTTGGCAATAAGGAGTTCATGATCTGAGCCACAGTCAGCTCCTGGTCTTGTTGACTGTATAGAGCTTCTCCATCTTTGGCTGCAAAGAATATAATCAATCTGATTTCAGTGTTGACCATTTGGTGATGTCCATGTGTAGAGTCTTCTCTTGTGTTGTTGGATGAGGGTGTTTGCTATGACCAGTGCATTTTCTTGGCAAAACTGTTAGTCTTTGCCCTGCTTCATTCCACATTCCAAGGCCAAATTTGCCTGTTACTCCAGGTGTTTCTTGACTTCCTAGTTTTGCATTCCAGTCCCCTATAATGAAAAAGACATCTTTTTTTGGTGTTAGTTCTAAAAGGTCGTGTAGGTCTTCATAGAACCCGTTCAACTTCTGCTTCTTCAGCGTTACTGGTTGGGCCATAGACTTGGATTACTGTGATACTGAATGGTTTGGAAATGAACAGAGATCATTCTGTCATTTTTGAGACTGCATCCAAGTACTGCATTTGGAATCTTGTTGACCATGATGGCTACTCCATTTCTTCTGAGGGATTCCTGCCTGCAGTAGTAGATATAATGGTCATCTGAGTTAAATTCACCCATTCCAGTCCATTTTAGTTCGCTGATTCCTAGAATGTCAGCGTTCACTCTTGCCATCTCCTGTTTGACCACTTGCAATTTGCCTTGATTCATGGACCTGACATTCCAGTTTCCTATGCAATGTGTGCTCAGTCATGTCCAACTCCTTGCAAACCCCTGGGCTGTATGTATCCCATCAGATTTCTCTGTCCATGGGATTTTCCAGGCAAGAATACTGGAGTGGGTCACCAGGTCCTCCTTCAGGGGATCTTCCTGACCTAGGGATTGAACCCAATCCTCATGTCTCCTGCACTGGCAGGAGCATTCTTTACCACTAGCACCAAAAACTTGACCCATGTGACTCCCAACTAACATTCTTCAACTTTCAGTATTTTAAGAATATTTTCTCTGATATTTAAGGTGACTTTCTGGAAAAGTCAATAATCAGTATATTTAACCCAAGATGGCTTCTCTGAAAACTGATCAGTTGAATATGTTCATGACTCAAGTACAGTTCACCTAAGGCTGTGGTGATGGTTTTGACTATGTAATTTTTTGTGCCTTAAACTATTAACAATGGTTTATAAAGAATTTAGAGTTTGATATCTTTAAAATACTTTTCCAAATCCCCCATCATTTCCCTTAAAAGATCAAAAAATTACCTCTGTTTTAACAAATTCTTACACAGAAGTGCAGAATATTATGTAGAATATTCAGATAAATTTGGTATTACACTCATGAAAAATGGACACTTTAGTTTCTTGCTTACTACAAATAAACACTATCACCTTTCCTAAGAAATTACTTCATAAAACTGCTTTCAAAGAGCATTCTGAAATCTTATGGAAGGGTAAATCCTTCTATAAACCCATACAGTAACACAACACCCAAACAAAGTTAAGAATGAACAACTACATTGGCCTACAGTAACTCAGAGGTCACTGATGTTCTTGATGAAAAGTGTCTTAGTGAACGCTGTGGGGGTCAGACTGAAGCAGGTTGAGAATCTGATGTAAGATGCCAATTTCTTTGATGTTTAGTTTAAAAAAGGAGGACAAAGGAGCAGCAATCAAAAAGGACTGCAAAATCAAAGTGATTACTATCTGATAAAAAAATATATCAGCATGTTCAAAGTCTGTGGATAATAAAGAAAATGAGATTCTGGAATTAGAAGACTGTGGACTGCTACATCAGGATCTTGGATGGAAAGAGAGACTAGAAACAAAGATCAAGAAAATTTCCTTATACTGGAGGATGCACATTATTTCTTTGGAGTCCTGGAAGTAAACAGCAACAGTAAGGTAGGTGCATTGTTTGGGGGCAGAGGGCTGGACAGTAGTGAGAAATGTAGAAAGCAAGGAAAAAAAAAAAAAAAAAAGTCCTGACCTGTGGTTTCAAGCACATATACACAAGAGGAGGAAATGATTCAAGTTTAAAAGTAAGAGACTGGTAGACTGGGCTAAGAACTTGATGACTGAGGGAGAATAAGTTGGTAGATAAAGAAGTTAATGATGATACCAAGATTCAGAAAGCCCACCTAGTTGAACTCTTGGCAATTATTAATAAATATACATACACACCCACTCCTCCTTCCCTGAACTGTGAGTTTATCTAAAATGTCTTGATAATGTTTTATAAATACAGCTTGTGAGGACAAAAAGGCATGGTGTCCTTAACTCTGGGTCTGACATGTACGTAGCCTTTTTTTTTTCCCAAACCTGAATATTTTTGCATGACTACATATCAAACTACTATGATATATCAGACCGAATTAAGATTATTTCCCTTAAAGTGACTTGGGGGTGTCAAACTAAGATAGCATTAGAGGGTGAAGATCTCAGCAAATAAGGTAGGAAAATCCAGAATAAATTTGTAATTCTTTGAAGAACCAACCACTAAGAACCTTAATTACAGATGAAGCTGGCCTCTTTGGGCAAATCTGAAAAATATGAGTCTAAGTGTGAGTGAAAGGTGCTCAACTGTGTCCAACTCTTCGATTAGAGCCCATGGAATTAGTAAGGCCAGAATACTGAAGTGTGCACCTGTTCTATTCTCCAGGGGATCTTCACAACACAGGGATCAAACCCAGGTCTCCCACAGTGCAGGCAGACTCTACCATCTGAGTCACCAGGGAAGCTCAATAATACTGGAGTAGGTAGCCTATTCCTTCTCCATGGATCTTCTCAACTCAGGAATCGAACTGGGCTCTCCTGCAGTGCAGGCAGATTCTTTACCAGCTGAGATACCAGTGAAGCCAGGTACTGAAAAATCTAATGTTCAGTGTCTGTGATAACACATTAGATTATTTTACAAGTGGTGGTTTGTAGGCAATCATAAAATAAAACTCTGGAGGACTGGGAAATTAAATAATTTTCAAATTCCCAAATATCACATATTTACCTGTAGCTTGTAGAAGATTCTTCTAGTTGTGTCTATGATTTTAAAAATATGCAATAAAGGGAGTTTCCTAGTGGCCAAGCAGTTAAAAATTTCAGGCTTTCACTGCTTGGGCCTTGGTTCAACCTCTGGCCAGGGAACAGAGATCCTCCAAATCCTGTGGTGTGGCCATAAAAACAAACCACAGCAGAGCTTTTCCTCTGCACCAAATTAAAAAAATAAAAAGTTAAAAATATAGGTGTCCTGTTACTACTCAACTTCTGATTTTAAAATTAATTTTAAAATTTAAAGCCTGCATTAAATTGAGTCATGTTACAAGAAAGAAAGAAGAGCTTTCAAATCAGGCCGCTCCAAACAGAGAGTGTAATTTCTGGAAATTAGGACTGCTTCTAATCAGAGCTACCTTCTACACATGGCATTTTAGAATTTCTTTGGCAGTTCTAAACATTTTGTCTCCCTCCCTTCTCACAGATAAAGAAATGAAAGTTTTGGGGTGGCATGTTAACTGCCAAAAGTTGGTGAGCTTACTAAGTAAAAGCCGATGGAGAAGGAATGAGAAAGATGTCTTCAAGAACTGTTTCATTTCATTTTTCACCAGGTTATGTTATCTTACTTCTCTATAAACTTCTGGAAAAAATTGGTTATGATTTTACATGGAAAAAAATGGTATCAAATTTGCACTGGTACTGTACTTTTTCTAAACTAACCTCATAAACTGAGGTATCTTTTACCATCTGTTATGATGTTAAAATATAAAATGCAAATATATGGCTTATCTCTCCATTTACTTAAACTGCCTAATCTTTCAAGATCAGGTCATCATTAAAATTTATCAATCACTGCTCAGATCCCAGAAACCTAATGATTATCTACTGGATCTTCCCTCTCCAGGGTTCCCACTTATCACCCTGATACTGCTACCAATTTAATTTCCTAAAAACATCCCTGTTTTCCTTTTCTACCAAGTAAAATAGAAATCAGGCTTCCCCATCAGCTCACCAGTTAAGGAGTAAGTCTGTAGAAGATCCAGGTTTGATCCCTGGGTACTGAAGATCCCCTAAAGAAGGAAATGGCAACCCACTCCAGTATTCTTGTCTGGGAAAACTTACATATAGACAAGCCTGGTGGACTACAGTCCATGGAGTCATAAAGAGCCAGATACAACTGAGCACACACACTGCAATGACAAGTAAATGGGCTTCCCAAGTGGCTCAGATGGTAAATTCATTATCTGCCAATGCAAGAGACCCAAGTTTGATCACTAGGTTGGGAAGATTCTATGGAAAAGGAAATGGTAACCCACTCCAATATTCTTGCCTTGGAAAATTCCATGGACAGAGAAGCCTGATTGAGCCCTTCTGTGGCTGGGGTCACACAAAATTTGGGCACAACTTAATGACTACTTAATGACTACTACTAACGACAACGACTAATAACATTGATCTTCTATATGCTTACTTTTTCCTTTGGTGAAATACCACTCAAGTTCTTTGCCCATTTTCAAAATTATGTTGTCTTTTTTTTTTACTGAATTGTAAAACTTTAATATTCTGGTTCCTAGACCCTTGAATTTAGGCTTCAGAAATACATAGAAAAATTTTCTCCAGCACTGAGTTATTTTTTAGTTTCTTGACAGTGTCTAAGAAACAAAACATTTTCAAATTTGACTTAGTTCTATTTATTTTCCCTTTGCTGTTTGTGGTTTTTGGTGCCAAACCTGAGAAGCTACTGCCATTAATAATTCAATTTAATAGTTTCACCTAATTTTCTTCTCAGTATTTTAGAATTTTAACTCCCACATTTAAGTCTTATCTTTTTTAAGGGTAGTTTTTTAAATACTCAACATTTTTTTTTTTTTGGTGCACTGGGTCTTCCTTGCTTTGCACAGGCTCTCTCTAGTTGTAGTGAGAAGGGCTACTATTCATTATGGTGCCCAAGGCTCTCATTGCAGTGGCTTCTTTTGTTGCAGAGGTCAGGCTCTAGGCATGAGCATAAGCAGCTGCAGCATGTGGGCTCCACAGTTATGGTGCACAGAATTGGTTGTTCCATATCATATGGAATCCTCCCATACCAGGGGTCAAATACGTGTCCTCTACATTGGCAGGTGGACTCTTTTCCACTGTGCCATCAGTGAATCCTACATTGAAGTCCTGAGTTATTTTTGCATATGTTCCAGATAGTGGCCCAACTTCATTCATTGATATGTGGATGTAAAATTATCCCAGGACAGTTACAGTTATCCCAGTATTTATTATTATCGGCTGAAGAGACTATTTTTTACCTTACTGAACTATCTTGACAACTTTGTGAAAAATCAACTGACCACAAACGTACAGATTTATATGTGGGGACTTTACTCCATTCACTTACATGCCTATCCTTATCCAACACTAGTCAAGTCTTGATTACTTTAGCTTTTCTTTTAACATGGGAAGGCCTTAATTTCCCCTTTATTTTTAAAACTTTAGAGAATACTTGGTTGACAATCTTTGTTCAACTTTTTACATGTTGAATACATCATCCATTGTCTTCTAGCCTCCATTTTTCCTAATGAGAAAACTGCCATTACTCTTTTTGAGGAAAGATCATTTGTATGAGAAGAATCGATTCTGCCTGGCTTTCAAGATTTACTGTCTTGTAACAATTTAAAAGTCACCTCTTAGTTTCTATCAATTTTCTGATAATGTTTAATTCAATTTTTTAACCACGTCATTTTTGTAATTTTCTAAAACGTGACCAAAAGATTAATAATTAATGACATATTTTAATTTTTATTCCTGCTTCTGTTTTGCCAACTAGTTTACACATGGTATTAAGTTCAAACAGCACAAAGGGTATACAATAAAAAATGTCTCCCTGCAAGTCATATCTGCAGTGGAAATGGCAACCCACTCCAGTACTCTTGCCTGGAAAATCCCTGGTTTTGAAAATGCCTGGATGTAGGCTTCTACAGGGTCACAAAGAGTCGGACACGACTGAGCGATTTCTCTCTCTTTCTCTGCAGAACAATTCCTGAGAGCTTCTGGGTAAATATTCAGAATCTCATGCATATGCAAGCATATCTGTATGAATTCCTAAAAGCATAATTTTTGTCATGGGTAAAATCACTGCAGATGGTGACTGCAGCCATGAAATTAAAAGACGCTTACTCCTTGGAAGGAAAGTTATGACCAACCTAGATAGCATATTCAAAAGCAAAGACATTACTTTGCCAACAAAGGTCCATCTAGTCAAGGCTATGGTTTCTCCAGTGGTTACGTACAGATGTGAGAGTTAGACTGTGAAGAAAGCTGAGGGCCAAAGAACTGATGCTTTCGAACTGTGGTGTTGGAGAAGACTCTTGAGAGTCCCTTGGACTGGAAGGAGATCCAACCAGTCCATTCTAAAGATCAGCCCTGGGTGTTCTTTGGAAGGAATGATGCTAAAGCTCAAACTCCAGTACTTTGGCCACCTCATGCGAAGAGCTGACTCATTGGAAAAAGACTCTACGAGGGATTGGGGGCAGGAGGAAAGGGGACAACGGAGGATGAGATGCCTGGATGGCATCACCAACTCGATGAACGTGGGTGTGAGTGAACTCCGGGAGCTGGTGATAGACAGGGAGGCCTGGTGTGCTGCAATTCATGGGGTCACAAAGAGTCAGACACTACTCAGCGACTGAACTGAACTGACATGCATTTAAAATTTTGTTATATGTAGGTGACTTTCCTGACAGTCTCAGTTCTTAAGACTTATGTTCCCACTGTAGGGGATGCAGGTTTAATCTCTAGTTATGAACTAAGATCTCGCACGTCATCCAGTACAGCCAAAAAAATCAATAAATAGACTTTTGTACACCGACAATACAGTGGATTAGAGTGACAACACAGTGACCTTTACCTTGATGATGACTTCCTGAATTTAACAGTTTAGTATTTACTTTCTTTTATTGCTGAATAACAGTTCCTTTGACATAGTGTACACCTGGTATACATTTCCTAAATACATTTTAGAGTCCTTATACCAAAAAACATCAGTTTCAGCCTGACAAACAAAACCTTGTTTCTGTACCTTATCAGAACAAACTTAAAAAAACCAATTAAGACTTCCTTGGTGGTATAGTGGATAGAAATCTGCCTTCCAATGCAGGGTACATGGGTTCTATCTCTAGTCTAGGAAGATCCTACATGCTGTGGAGCTACAAAGCCTGTATGCCACAGCTGTCAAAGCCCCCAAGCCCCAGGGCCCATGCTTGGCAACAAGAGAAGCCACCACAATGAAAAGACTGCATACCACAACTACAGAGTAGATTCCCCTCATCACGACCAGAGAAGGCCATGTGCAGTAACAAAGACAGAGTGAAACCAAAAATAAAGTATCTGAGTAGGACATAATCCCTAAAATATCCTTATTCATTTTTCAGAAACAATTTCTATGTATGTTAAACTGTTATTCTCTTTTACCATTTAAAATTAAATTCTAAAAACAAACAGAAAGCCCCTGGTAGTGAGCTTACAATGGTAAGGTATATAACATGTCCAATTAGCTATTGAACAAAGGAATAAAAACACAGACTTTAAGAATATTAGATAAGTGAAATAAATATTTTATCATCCTTTGTATTCTTATAACTACTAAAAGCAATAAACCATAAATTGTATGCATCATCTAAGTTTATGCATTAGGTAAGGTCTGGGCTTCATTTACTCACTCACCACAAAACCTCTTTATAGTAAATGTTCAATATAACCAGTCATAAATTGGAAACTAATACCATAATACCAGGTCAACTGATTAAAACATCTAAACTAAATGGCCCTGTAAGGGTCATGATAATGACAAAATTTTAGCCATAAAGTTAATGTATTCAATATTCAATAAATATTTCATACCTAATATGCATAGAGTTTGATGGGAGAGATACCTAAAACAAGTTAAGATGCACCAGATTCTATCCTCAAGAAAGACATGGTCAATTTAAAAGCAACAATAATAGCACCTAGACTGCAAGTCTATATATTACCATTGTGCTGTAAAGGTAATCATTTGTGTCTAGATACATTACTATATAATAAAAAATGAGAATTCTCCTTAGTCATTAAGGGAGCTCTTCAGAAGGAAGAAAATTGATGAGATCAACACTAAATGTTGTATAAAAACTTGGGCATTTAGATTTAATAACTTATGAACATTTCTAGAAAGAGAATAGACATCTGTTTACATTCTTTGATCTACATATGTTGAATAAATACATTCAAAGAACTGAGATACTTCCTATTATTATTAAAAGTCAATAACAATATCTCAGGTTTCTCTATCATGTATAAAATCAGATTAGACCATAACTTCACTGCATTCATAACAAAACAGGTGCCAAGCATGTCTCTTCCTCATAGAGTTTTAAATAACAATAGAGAATAAAAAGAAGTATATTTCATAGAAGGCAAAAACAAGTACATACTAATGAAAAAGAAATCTCTAGATAAAATCATCTTTAAAAATTTATATTCTAATTAAATTTTCATTAAAATTAAAACCTAGATTAGTTGTGATAAATACTAACCATATCCCATTTTCTTCAGAATATACAATCAAGGTCAGAAACTGTAAATTATTAAGAACCTCAATACTTAAATCTAAAATAAGGTTTTATACACAGGAGGAGTTCAATGAATATTTATTAAACCAGCACAGTTAGATTTGTGACAGCTACGAAGCAAGTTCAGTTGAATATTAAAAATTATAATTATAAAGTTGGGCCATATGATATGCCCAATCACAAAAGAGATGTATAAATGCTTACCATCTCTGTCCCCAAAAATTGTGCAGTAACTTTTAACGGTGCTACGCTCAAGACAGAGGGATAAAGATTTATATTCAGAATTAATGGGAATCTCTTAACTCCATCTACACAGTAGAACTTGTTTCCAAAGAAAACAATTGTCCCATGACCTAGCAATTTAGGATAAACAAGTAATTTAAATCAGCAGCTAGATGACAGAGCTAGTCAACAACGTGAACCTCATTAACATAAGGAATATATAGAAAAACTGAAGTTAGAAAAGAGCAAACTCCTACAAACTGTGATTCTACCAACTATTACAAGTATGACATAAAGCATAAGCTAAACTATATTTCCCAGGTGACTTTAAACAAAAAACATTTTTTTAAGGTAAATACAATGAAGAAACCCAGTATTCCATTAAGAGCTATGAGCAGAATGCAAAATCAATGGTATTAAATTTCTAATCAATCTAAAATCTAAATAAATTAATTGTTTACACTCTTGTACATTACTACTTTATTCCACAGCATTAAACTAACATAATTCCAAGCCAAAAGAGAATTTATTTTTTAACATATAATTACCCAAGGGGAAGAGGGACACTGGTGTGGATAAAGACCATAAAGTGCAAAAGTGACTACATTTATAAAGACAAAGTTTCTTTTTCAAGTTGAAACTCTTTCAAATTTCAGTGATAATTATAATACAGCAGGCAACAGCCTCATCACATCTTCCATGATTTTGGCTTTTATCTTTCTACTAAATCCTTATATAGAAAAAACTATTTATTTTTGTACATTTAACTTTCCTTAATTCTGGCTTATCTGACAGGAACCAAACTATAACAATAATGCAAACAAGCCTAAGAGATTTATCTTAATTTTATATAAGTTTAAGACAAGAAAATATTCCCCGGATGTAAGTTAGGAAAGACAGCCTTTGAAAACACCTTTGACAATCACTGTACCCCAGGACTTACAGGAAATCATAAGGTAGTCCTCACAGTTGCCTTTGTCATCATCCTGCTGGTCCACAGGGATCCCGCTGGCATCTATGACTGCTTCTGAGGCACAATCTGCTACCAATACTTCTTCTGACACTACGTCGTCTGTCAGAGGATCAGTGACAATTTCTGCCTCTACTACACTACCATGAACAATTCGTTCAACATGTCCAACATCAGACACATGTACAGACTCACTGGTCAAGACATGTTCTGGCATAGACATTGAGGCTGAAGTAATATCAGAAGCTAAGACGTCATCTGGGACTGTGCAATGTGCTAAAGACACTTCTTCTGTTACATCTGAGGAAAGCATTTGCTCAGGAATGATGACATTTCCAGACACATCTGCTTCTTCTAAGATATCTGAGCATTGAACATCCTCAATAACAACATTCTCAATAACATCTTGGATTACAACTGAGTCTGGATCATCAGGAACAAAATTATGCACAGTTATATCTGAATCCACAACATCTGAAACAAAAACAGTTTCTTGTACTTCCACAACAATTTGATCACCATCCATGTGTGTAGCATCAGTTCCTTAAAAATACAAAAATTAAAATGACAAATTTCAGGTAGGCATGAATGACAATCTCAAATGATGTTAATGTTATTTCATTTCCACCAGGGAAACAGACCATATACTTGGCTTTGTCAAACATTAAAACAGCTTTAAAAAATAAGGTATTAACACAAATACTGTTTTTACTCAACCCCAAACAATTAACATGTAAAGAAATAGAAAAATAAGAAAGGCAGTCATAAAAGAAAAACTTCCCAGCAACTGAAAGGATAGGCACATCAATGAAAAGAGACAGAACACCACAGTTACAGAGAAAGTAAGAAAGACAACTAAGAATCTCTGAGGACCCATAAGATGAAAAAATGTGCAGCTGCATGAAGCAGTGGAGGTTGAGGTCCTGACCAAGTTCACAGTATTATGCCTCCACTGAGCCTCTTCCTGAGCCCTTACCCTTCCATCTCCAGGGTAGTTTCCCAGAATATAAGCAACTCTAGTGTATTCCATTCTGTAGTTAAGGAGTGAAGGTAGAGAGGTGAAATCAACTGGAGCTCATCAAGATTAAAGGACTTCACCAAGTTCACAGTTGTTTGCACAACATAAGAATGTCATGAGTGAGGAAAGAAGAAAATATTCCTAACCAAACATGACATAGATAAACGAAAACAAATCTGGTATCTTGGCTCTTGGACCAGTAAAAAAGATACGGAAATCTTAGCTAACTAGCTGGTTAGTTAGCTAAGATTGCCTTAGTTGTCCTTAGTGTCTGGTTGCCTTAGGGTCCCTGGCTGTGACTTGGAGAAGCTGAATTTACACAGATACCTAGCCCAATGACCCTGTGTCAATGAGCATGCTCTGAGAGCAGATTCTTTAACAAACAAAAAAGATCAAGAATGACTGAAGAATAATATAACATGCAATAACTCTTTAAACAAGTAAATCCCATCTAATTAAATATAGAAATAATAACAAAAGGACATTTTCTTTCTATAAAACTTCTGACAAAATATTCAATGATAATTTGTTTTCAATGTTTGTAATAATTCACATTATGCAACAGGTAACTTTAAACTCCATCTTAAAAACATTACTGTGAAAAAGCATTAAAAGAGAACTGATTTTAAAAGGTCTAAATCAGAGAACAGTTAGGACATTCAATCTGTGACTCTGGACAAGTCATTTACCCTCTGAGTTTTTGTTTCCTCATCAGTGTAATGAGGACAGTAGTATTTGCCAAGCATACCTCATGGGACTGTTGTGATGACCAAATGCAAGTGTAAGGGAAGTGTTCTGAAAAAACTGTAATAAGAGGTTTCATAATTAGGACATATGAAAATGGAGGACCTGATAAGATTAAGTGCCTGGCTCAAAGACAAACAACAGAGTGTTAATGTTAATACAGAGGGTTAAAATACAAAGCTCCTCCATCTACCTTGGCTAATGCTCACCCAGGCTTCCTTGTGCCCTTAAGTTATTATGTGTGTTTCTCCAAAGCCTGTGACTTCTTTGGAGAAACTTGTGGAGAAACACACATAGTATTTACAAATTTAATTAATTTTTATATTTTAAATTTTAATTTACATTTATATTTAATTTACATTTAATTTACATTTTAATTTAATTATTATTTTTGTAACTGTAATTCAACTACACTTCACTATGTTCAACTGACTAAAGAGGGAGGCACTATTTATCAAGCAGAAATTACCAAAAAGACTATCCCAAACTGTTTAAGAAACATACATACATACATACATACATACATGGGACTCAGAAACCTCATGTTAAAAATCACCATATTTCTTCGTAAAGTTAATTAGTTTCATTAATATATAGAAATATGATCATATAAAATTCAATGAATGAAATCCTTAATGAGAATGTGTAAGAGAACTTGTGTTAATCATTTTAACAATATTCTGTACTTAGAACCATGGGTAATTTGTAAATGTCAATATATTTTTTCCCACTACTGTAACTTCATGAATATCATCATTCTTGTGCAGTGGGAGAAATAAAGCAAGAGTCCATCTGCTTGATGCACAAGGCTCCTTTCAGGAAAACTTTTGAGAAACAGGTCTATATAAGTAGGACACTATCAAAACAAAAGATTTCAGGTTTATACTTTATCTCTGGGTCCATGATGAACACACATGACACCATCCATATGTTATTTTAGATTAGTTCTCTATTGGCAAAGTTAATGAAAAAAAAAAACTTTGAGGAAAATAATTTAATATTATAGGTTAAGAATGAGATAAAAGTGCCTGGGTTAAGTGGTAGGACTGGTATGAAAAGCAGTGTGGTACACAGACTGCCCTGACCTATCCTCCTTGCAAAATGTCAATGTCCCAATGGCTGGAATTGTGAATGTATCAAATTACGATGTACATAGGACATGAGTAGTTTGGGCATATAATTAAAGGAATCTTAAAACAGTGCGATTTCACTACAAAATTTAAGTAGGTCCAATTTGATTACACAAACCCTTAAAGCAAAGAAATTCCCTAGACTAGCATTAGAGAATTGAAGCAGAACATTAGTTTTGAGAGACATGCAATTCTCTGCTCCTGGGGGTAGGCACGGGAGGGAGGTATTGGCACATGAAAAGCAGGAGAAGGTATACAATTAGCAAGGAGCAAAGAACAGCCAGCAAGGAAATAAGGACTGTGGCCCCACAAAGGTAAGGAAGTGAATTCAGCCAACCACATAAATTAGCTTGGAATCAGTTTCATCCCCAAAGCCCCAGAAACACTCTGCGGACACCATGATTTCAGCCACATGAAATCCAAACCAAATAGCATAGCTATGTCACAACAGATTTCTGACTATGGAAACTGTGAAATGTAGAATTTCACTGTGTTAAACTGTTGTATTTGTTTAGAGTTTGGCATAGAAATGAATATAGATTTTGGATACCAGAGTGTGGAGGGGCACTATAACAGATGCCTACAAATGTCAAATAGCTTTGATTTCCCCTTGAATAGACCAAAAATAGGAATATGGATATTAACAATTCACATTAGTGAGAACTCAGAAGGCAGAAACAACCGAGGCAGAAAATTCTTGTATGGACTTAGAGAACACTTAAGTCACCATGTACAGATAGTTAATACAAATCTAGACTTTAAAATATTGCTGATACTGTTTACAGCCAGTACATGGAAGCAATCTAGATGTCCATTGGCAGATGAATGGCTACGAAGGCTGTGGTACATATATACAATGGAATATTACTCAGCTATTAAAAAGAACGCATTTGAATCAGTTCTAATGAGGTGGATGACTGGTGCCTATTACAGAGAGTGAAGTAAGTCAGAAAGAAAAACACCAATACAGTATATTAACTTATATATATGGAATTTAGAAAGATGGTAATGATGACCCTATATGCAAGACAGCGAAAGAGACACAGATGTAAAGAACAGACTTTTGGACTCTGTGGGAGAAGGCGAGGGTGGGATGATTTGATAGAATAGCACTGAAACTTGTATATTATCATATGTGAAACAGATCACCAATCCAGGTTCGATGCATGAGACAGGGCACTCGGGGCCAGTGCTCTGGGACAACCCTGAGGGATGGACTGGGGAAGGAGGTGGGAGAGGGGTTCAGGATGGGGGACACATGAATGTGTGGCAAAACCCACCACAATACTGTAATTAGCCTCCAAGTTAAAAAACAAAACAAAACACTGCTAATAAAAGCTCAAAACGTAGAAAGGAACATGTTTTTCAAAAACTAAAGAAAGGAACATACTGTTATGTTGTAATGGGTAGCTTATTAGCAAAACTCTATCCTGCAATTCCATAGAAAGTGTCACTTATAAAATTTAACTCAGATATTTTAGCTCAGGAGCTTTCAGCGATGTTGCTGCTGTAACCTGGTTTCTTTCTGCTGGTATGCTAAATTCAAGAAAAGAAAAGGAAATTATAGAAGATTAAATAAAAAGCTAGAAGGACTTAATTTGGGATATTCTGTCTCAACAGATGAAAAAAGAGTTAAACCTGGGGTGATGTGATGTCAGGACAAAACTTTCTACAGAAAAAGTAGTTTGTGACTCCATACCTCCCTGAAATTTCAGACAGACCAAACTGTCTGAGAACAAGGTCTTTCTGAGGCTGTAAATGGTGTGCCTCACACTATTTAAACAAACTAAAATGTTTCTAAGGTGTTTAGGGTATTGTCCCTCAATTATCTTGGCAAAAGTCAAAAAGAAGTGGTATTATTTCTAAAAGACATGTAGATAAATCCTACATGTAAAGAATGTAGTAAATCTAGTAAAGAAAATGCCCATGAAACACAGTAGAGACTCACAAAATTCTTTAAAAATTTGTACTTTCAGAATCAATACTATTTTGGATTATTAACTTGGAGTAAAGAAGATAGAAAAAATAAAACGTAAGGAAAGCTGACATTCCAAATTCTAGGAATAAGAAGCACACAGATAAAACTACTCAGTTGAAAAACACTATCTTTGATGAAAAAGGGAAGGATAACTCAAGGCAGCCATTAAATGCCCAGGATTTGAAACCTAATGGTGAGTACTGCATTAACCTACCCAACTATTTCTGAACATTTATTAATACCATTTCACCCTTCTTTCACCCTGTTTGAATGAACCAGAATATTCAAGGCTGCCCTTCCATTTACATTTAGAGTAGATAACTTGTTTCTGTATAGGACTGCAGATGAAGAGGAACTGTAAACCTTGAGCTATACCTAATGAACTATACCCAGAGTATCATGAACACTTGATACTGATGCTATTTTAGATTTTTCTAAATGCAGGAGACCCAGGTTCAATCCCTGGGTTGGGAAGATCCCCTGGAGAAGGAAATGGCAACCCAGCAGTACTCTTGTCTAGAAAATCTCACTGAGATTTCTAGTAGGCTACAGTCCATGGGGTCACAAAGAGCTGGACATGACTGAGCAACTTCACTTTCTTTCTCTAGATTTTTCTTAACTTCAGATGAGCATTTTGGATACCAAAAGTCTGAGAACCTCAGGAGAGGATGAATGGATTTTACACTTACAAGAGGCTTAAATGTTTGGGAACCAGTGATAGGCAAAATGGTCCCTCAAAGACATCCAAACTCTAATTCTTGGATCTAGAAAATATGTGTGTGACATGGTAAAAGAAATCTTGCAGATGGAATTAAGGATGTCAATGTAAGATACAGGCATATTATCCTGGGTGGGTTGCTGGCTGGAGCCAAGAAAATGTGACAGGAAGGAATGTTAGATTCAAAACATGATAGGGGCTGAATTTGCTCCTGCTAAAGAGAAACACATGTAAACATGAAAAGGAATACAGGCAGTCTCCAGAAGCAAAATTAGAAAGGCAATCAGCAAAGGAATGAAGCCCTGCCAACACTGAGTTTGGCTTTGTGAAATTCTACATAAATGACAGTTAAGTAACACTGTATATGAATTTCCAACCTACAAAAATGTGAGGTAACAAACTGATGCATTTTACCGATTACCAAATTTGTGGAAATGCATTACAGCAAAAAGACAAAACCAATACCAGCAGAAATAACAGGACTTAACTGGAAAAAATGAAAATGAAGTCAACAGCTAAGAATTTGATACTGATGGTATTGATGACAAGACTGAGCTGGCAATGAGATTTTTATAAGATAAGACACCTAAGTATGAATAAATTACAGATCTAAAAATCCATCCTATAGATAAACAATTCCAAATCTGGCAAATGGAAAGTGGAACAACCAAGAAACAGATATACCTATTCCATCAAAACATGAGTTTGGCTCCTGTGGCTGTAATTCAAGTTCATCTTCATCCATGGCCTCTGATTCTCATCAGTCACAGCTCCTAAACCAGGGAATAAAGTACACCAAATATTAAACTATTTAATGTTAAATAGTACATATGTATTAAATATTGATTAATTAAACATTACATTAAATATTAAATATTACATAAGTCATATTTATATTTCTGAAATGGGTACATTTATTGATTAATCAGAAACTTATCAATGTAAAATAAAGGAAACATCATGATTTCCCAAAGTATTTGGACAATTATATCATAAGAAAGGGCAGTAAATCAATCAGGTTGACAGTGTCTGGGGACTTCTCTTATCATAATATAAAACACAGTGATTCACAATATTTGAAAGTTATATTCTACTTATAATTTAAAAATATTGACTATGTTCCCTGTGTGGCACAACATTTCTTTGAGCTTATTTATTTCACACATAATAGTCTGTACCTCTTTATTTCCTACCTTATCTTTCTTCTCTCCTTTGCACTGGCAACCCATAGTTTGTTATCTATGAGTCTGTTTCTTTTCTGCTGCAATTCAGTAATTTCTTTTATTAAAGTGCATAATATTAAGTGTTTAGTTTAATTTAAATATGTGTATTTTTGTATTAGCATAACTCAGAATAAGATACAGAATATTTCTGGACCCCAGAAAGCAACCTCTAGCTTCCTCTCCATTAACAGTAAATGACTCTTTTAAGATTCAAGTTTAACAAACTTTATATTGAGGGAATTCCAGCAAAATTCTTATTACATCTTTGAATTTAATACAGACTATCATCTTTCTACCAATGAATTACAGAAGGGTAAAAGATAAAAATTTATTACAATGATAAACATGCTTGAGATTTCTGCTTAGCTTACAATCACTTCCCTTCACTGACCTTCTGATTGCAGAAATAATTCTCAAAGTATATCTATATTCTCCAGGCAACAAATGATTTGGTAGCAGCTAGAATGAAAAAAAAAATCATCTTTGAACATAATAAAATCAAGGTTCTACTTGTAGGGTATCTGAAAACCATAAGCAAGAGTTTCTCTTTCTCCTAGGGACTGAAATAATAACATTTGAACATAAAGATGATGGTCATTTACAAAAGTTAATCTATGGTAGAAGAAATAGCCAGTTAAAAAAGAAGTTAAAATACAAGAATGCAAAGTACCTAGCACATGTCTAAAAAACAAGTGCGTAGAAAGAGGGAGCAGAAAGCATGACTTACTTAGCACCAGTTCAGTTCAGTTGCTCAGTCGTGTTCAACTATTTGCGACCCCATGAACTGCAGGTATCTCTGTCCATCACCAACTGCTGAAGTCCACCCAAACCCACATCCACTGAGTCAGTGGTGCCATCCAACCATCTCATCCTCTGTCGTCCCCTTCTCCTGCCCTCAATCCTTCTCAGCATCAGGGTCTTTTCAAATGAGTCAGCTCCTTGCATCAGTGGCCAAAGTATTGGAGTTTCTTAGCACCAAGTACCACAAAAACTTAAGGCTGGTTTTTCCTATCTCCACTCTCTTAATTCACCTTCAATCCTGCTATCACACATAGGATTATTTTTGTTGACAATATACAGAATGTCTGCTTGTTAAAATTTCAAATAATGTAGTGTAGTGGAGTATATTTTTCTCTTTTGGGTCCTTGATCCTGGAGGAACTGCCCCTCCCACATGTAGGTAAATCCTACTGAAAGCAATAGTCTCCTTTTTGAGTCCACCTTTGATATGCAAATCAACCAATCAAAGTCTGCAAGCTTAACCATCAAACTGATACACTATGGCTAGAATACATTTACCAGAAAATAATCCAAAGCCACAAACCAAACAACTAGGAACAACAACTGGGTTCCTACAGCCCAGAGACCATTGAAATTATTCAAAGTATCCAACCATAAATTTAGTATACCTTCTCTTCCTTGCCCATTCCTTCTCTACAGAATCCTAGAAAAGGCTCTACATCATATTTCCTCTGCTTCTTTCCACTATGTGGTCCTTCAAGGAATGCCATGCCCCTCTCCTTCTCCTTATGTATCTGTGACTGTAAACTTCCTTTTCTAAAGCATAATTTAAATGATGTCAGACCTTAATGCAAAACATGCTAATGGCTCCCTGATGACTCTAAACAATATTCAAACCCTGTGGACTACAAGCCTCCAAGATCTGTTTCTGACAATCCCTCCATTATTCTTTTAATTTCCCTTAATTCATCTTCTCCTCCTTTCTACCACCAACACCAATGTGTTTGTCTCTCTCAACAGTCAAAAATATACATCATCTCCACAGGACCCAAACTTTATCCCTGGTTTCAGATATGGAAAGATCTTTCTGTATCATTATCTATTTTATCTCTTACATGTACTTCCCCATAAAAAGAAAATTCTTAAAAAACTCCTCCCTCTGGTGAGAGTCCCCTTCATTCTTTTTCTCTTCTAAAGTGTATGTCACAGTTCTTGATGTATGTCTCAATGTTTGACATTTTAACCACATAGTGCTTAACAAATACACAAGTAAAAAAACTCTATTGTAATTTATATTAAAAAATTAATTTCCAAAATGTCATCCCTAAGACATTTCCAATCCATTTTCAAAAGATAATCTATTTCATGACTTTTATTCCAAATGCTTCAAATAGAAACATCATGGCAGGGGCAGTCCTAAGATGGCAGAGGAATAGAACAGGGAGAAAGTGGTCTCATCAAAAGAACATTTAAACACTGAGTAAATTCCACAAAACAACTTCTGAATGCCAGCAGAGGATATCAGGCACCCAGAAAAGCAGCCCATTGTCTTCTAAAGGAGGTAGGAAAAAATATAAAAGACAAAAGAGGTATGAAAAAGTATAGAGGTAGGAAAAAGGAGGTAGGAAAAAATATAAAAGACAATAGACAAAAGAGGTAGGGATGGAGCTCCGTCCCGGGAAGGGAGTCTTAAAAATCGAGAGAAGTTTCCAAACACCAGGAAACACTCTCACGGCCGAGTGTGTGGTGAGCCTTGCAACTACAGAGGGCAACATAACCAGGAGGAAAAATAAATAAGTAATTAAACCCCACAGATTACATGCCAAATGGTAACTCTGCCAGTGGAGAAGCAGAGCAGACGCCTGCACCCACCACTAGCAAGTGTGGGCTGGACAGGGAGGCACAGGCTGCACTGCTTAGAGTAAGTAAGGATCCAGTCTGAATGCCCCTTGGTCAATCTGAGGGCCCTAACTTGGGCTAGCAAACTAGACTATGGGATAGCTACCACATGAAAAGACTTAATCTAAGACACCACCAGGCCCGCTCACAAAACAAAGGACTGAACAGAGCTGGCTGGCTGCAGGCCATCCCCCTCGGGTGACAGACAGCCAGAGCCGGAAGGGGACAATCACAGTCCCAGAGAGATGTTATCTACCAAACTGCAAGCAGGCTTCTTTGCTAAGACTTCTTGGGGTTCTGGACAGTCAACATCCACCTGAGAAGGAGTGCTGGTTGTACATCCAGAAAACCGAGCGGCAGGGACAGGGGAGGCAAAAGTCGCAGCTACTGCACTCGCCAAACACCTCATCACCTGAGCTGCTCAGACCTGGGAAGGGCACAAAACCGAGTCTGAGCCTCTGAGGACTACCCAAGTGCCTGAACCTGAGCGGCTTAGACCCTGGGAGGTGCATGCAGCCCAGAGCCGGCCTCGGATGGTTCCAGGCGGAGCAACCTGGAGCCTGAGCAGTGTGGGCAGGGAGGGCACATGCACCATGAGCAGGGGCAGGCCCAGTGTGGCTGAGCACACGCAAGTGTTATCTGTTTGCAGCGTCCCTCCTCCCCACAGTGCAACTGAACAAGTGAGCCTAAAAAGGTGTCCACCACAGCCCCCTTCTATCAGGGCGGAAATCAGACACTGAAGAGACCAGCACACAGAAGAAGCTAAAACAGAGGGAACCACCTTGGAAGTGACAGGTGCAATAGATTAAAACTCTGTCGTCAGTACCGACTACATAGGAAGGGGCCTATATAAGCCAAGGAACTAGCCGAAAATGTAAGCCGAGGAACTAGCCAAAAATGAACTGACCCCACACTGCCCACAGCACCACCAGAGAAAGTCCTAGATATATTTTTACTATCATTTTTAAATTTTTTTATTTTTAAGTCCTCTATTACTCTTTTAATTTTTATAACCTACTGTTACTTTGCAGAAAGAAAAGCGACCCTATTTTTTATAAGCAAACTTCATATATTTATATATAATTTTTGTGACATTTTTTCTTTTCTTTAACATTGTATTTTTGAAAATCCAACCTCTACTCTAGATTTCTAATCTTTGCTTTTTGGTATTTGTTATCAATTTTGTACCTTTAAGAACCCGATCTTCAGTACCCATTTTTACTTGGGAGTGAGATTACTAGATTGACTGCTCTCTCCTGCTTTGGACTCTCCTTTTTTTCCACCAGGTCACCTCTATCTCCTCTCTCCCCCTCTCTTCTCTACTCAACTCTGTGAATCTCTTTGTGTGTTCCAGATGGTGGAGAACACTTAGGGAACTCATTACTGGCTGCATCTGTCTCTCTCCTTTTGATCCCCGCCCCCCCCTTTATCGTCCTGGCCACCTCTGTCGCCTTCCTCCATCTTGTCTTCTCTGTCTAACTCTGTGAACATCTCTGAGTGGTCTGGACTGTGAAGTGAACATAAGGAAGTGACTACTGGCTAGCCTGCTCTCTCCTCTTTGGATTCCACCTCATCACATTCGGGTCACCACTAACTCCCTCCTCCCTCTTCTCTCCATGTAACTCTGAGAACCTCTCTGAATGTCTCTCATTGTGAAGAAATTTTTCATCTTTAACCTAGATGTTTTATTAACAGTACTGTATAGATGGAGAAGTCTTGAGGCTACTGTGAAAATAAGACTGAAAACCAGAAGCAGCAGGCTTAAGTCTAAATCCTGAGAACATCAGAGAACTCCTGCCTCCAGAGAACATTAATCGACAGGAGCTCATCAAATACCTCCAAACCTACACTGAAACCAAGCACCATCCAAGGGCCAACAAGTTCCAGAGCAAGACACATGACGCAAATTCTCCAGCAACACAGGAACCCAGCCCTGAGCTTCAATATACAGGCTGCCCGAAGTCACTCCAATCCCACTGACATCACATAACTCATTACTGGACACATCACTGCACTCCATAGAGAAGAAACCCAGCTCCACCCACCAGAACACTGAAACAAGCTTCCCTAACCAGGACACTTTCACAAACCACCTGTACAACCCCACCCACAGCAAGGAAGCTCCACAATAAAGAGGACTCCACAAACTGCCAGAATACAGAAAGGCCACCCCAAACACAGCAATATAAACAAGATGAAGAGGCACAGGAATACCCAGCAGGTAAAGGAACAGGATAAATGGCCACTAAACCAAAGAGGAACAGATAAGGAATCTACCTGAAAAAGAATTCCAAATAATGATAGTGAAAACACCCAAAATCTTGAAAACAAAATGGAATCACAGATAAATAGCCTGGAGACAAGGACTGAGAAGATGTAAGAAAGGTTTAACAAGGACTTAGAAGAAATAAAAAAGAGTCAATATATAATGAATAATCCAATCAAAAACACTCTGGAGGAAACAAATAGTAAAATAATGGAGGCAGAAGATAGGATTAGTGAAGCAGAAGAACAGTTCAGTCGCTCAGTGGTGTCCAATTCCTTGCAACCCCATGAATTGCAACATGTCAGGCCTCCCTGTTCATCACCAACTCCCGGAATTCACTCAGATTCACGTCCATCGAGTCAGTGATGCCATGCAGCCATCTCATCCTCTGTCGTCCCCTTCTCCTCCTGCCACCAATCCCTCCCAGCATCGGAGTCTTTTCCAATGAGTCAACTCTTCTCATGAGGTGGCCAAGGTACTGGAGCTTCACCTTTAGCATCATTCCTTCCAAAGAAATCCCAGGGTTGATCTCCTTCAGAATAGACTGGTTGGATCTCCTTGCAGTCCAAGGGACTCTCAAGAGTCTTCTCCATCACCACAGTTCAAAAGCATCAATTCTTCGGCGCTCAGCCTTCTTCACAGTCCAACTTTCACATCCATACATGACTACTGGGAAAACGATAGCCTTGACTAGACGGACCTTAGTCAGCAAAGTAATGTCTCTGCTTTTGAATATGCTATCTAGGTTGGTCACAACTTTTCTTCCAAGGAGTAAATGTCTTTTAATTTCATGGCTGCAGTCACCATCTGTGGTGATTTTGGAGCCCAAAAAAATAGTCTGACACTGTTGCCATTGTTTCCCCATCTATTTCCCATGAAGTGATGGGACTAGATGCCACGATCTTCATTTTCTGAATGTTGAGCTTTAAGCCAACTTTTTCACTCTTCTCTTTCACTTTCATCAAGAGGCTTTTTAGTTCCTCTTCACTTTCTGACATATGGGTGGTGTCATCTGCATATCTGAGGTTACTGGTATTTCTCCCGGCAATCTTGATTCCAGCTTCTGCTTCCTGATATTGCCTTTCTTTCGGGTTGGAATGAAAACTGATCTTTTCCAGTCCTGTGGCCACTGCTGAGTGTTCCAAATTTGCTGGCATACTGAGTGCAGCACTTTCACAGCATCATCTTTCAGGATCTGAAACAGCTCTAGTGGAATTACATCACCTCCACTAGCTTTTTTCATAGTGATGCTTTCTAAGGCCCACTTGGCTTCTCATTACAGGATGTCTGGCTCTAGATGAGTGATCACACTATCGCGATTATCTGGGTCATGAAGATCTTTTTTCAGTTCTTCTGTGTATTCCTGCCACCTCTTCTTAATATCTTCTGCTTCTGTTAAGTCCATCCCATTTCTGTCCTTTATCAAGCCCATTTTGCATGAAATGTTCCCTTGGTATCTCTGATTTTCTTGAAGAGATCTCTAGTCTTTCCCATTCTGTTGTTTTCCTCTCTTTCTTTGCATTGATCGCTGAAGATGGAATAGCAGAAATAAAAGAATCAGAGAGGGAAAAAGAAAATGAATTAAAAGAAAAGAGGACAATTTCAGAGACCTCCAGGACAGTGTTAAACGCCCCAACATTCAAATCACCAGAGTCCCAGAAGAAGAAGACAAAAAGAATGACCATGAGAAAATACTTGAGGAGATAATAGTTGAAAACTTCCTTGAAATGGGGAAGGATATAATCACCCAAGTCCAAGAAACCCAGAGAGTCCCAAACAGGACAAACCCAAGGCAAAACACCCCAAGACACATATTAATCAAATTAACAAAGATCAAACACAAAGAACAAATATTAAAAGCATCAAGGGAAAAACAACAAATAGCACACAAGAGGATTCCCATAAAGATAACAGCTGATCTTTCAATAGAAACTCTTCAGGCCAGGAGGGAATGGCAGGACATACTTAAATTGATGAAAGAAAAAACCTACAGCCCAGATTACTGTACCCAGCAAGGATCTCATTCAAATATGAAGGGGAAATCAAAAGCTTTACAGACAAACAAAAGCTGAGAGAATTCAGCACCACCAAACCAGCTCTCCAACCAGCTAAAGGATCTTCTCTAGACAGGAAATACAGAAAGAGTGTATAAACTCGAATCCAAAACAATAAAGTAAAAGGCAATGGGATCACACTTACCAATAATTACCTTAAACATTAATGTGCTGAATGCCCCAACCAAAACACAAAGACTGGCTGAATGGATACAAAAACAAGACCCCTATATATGCTGCCTACAAGAGACCCACCTCAAAACAGGGGACACATGGACACATACAGACTGAAAGTGAAGGGCTGGAAAAAGATATTCCACCCAAACAGAGACCAAAAGAGAGCAGGAGTAGCAATACTCACATTAGATAAAATAGACTTTAAAACACAGGCTATGAAAAAAGACAAAGGACACTACATAATGATCAAAGGATCAATCCAGGAAGAAGATATAACAATTATAAATATGTATGCATCCAACATAGGAGCACCACAATATGTAAGACAAATGCTAACGAGTATGATAGGCGAAATTAACAACAACACAATAATAGTGGGAGAGTTTAATACCTCACTCACACCTAGGAACAGATCAACTAAACAGAAATTTAATAAGGAAACACAAACTTTAAATGATTCAATAGACTGCTGCTGCTAAGTCACTTCAGTTGTGTCCAACTCTGTGCGACCCCAGAGACAGCAGCCCCATCCCTGGGATTCTCCTGGCAAGAACACTGGAGTGGGTTGCCATTTCCTTCTCCAATGCATGAAAGTGAAAAGTCAAAGTGAAGTTGCTCAATTGTGTCCAACTCTTAGCGACCCTGTGGACAGTAGCCTACCAGGCTCCTCCGTCCATGGGATTTTCCAGGCAAGAGTACTGGAGTGGGGTGCTATTGCCTTCTCCTATACAACAGACTAGTTAGACCTAATGATAGCTATAGGACATTTCACCCCAAAACAAGGAATTTCACCTTTATCTTAAGTGCACACGGAAACTTCTCCAGGATAGATCACATCCTGGGCCATAAATCTAGCCTTGGTAAATTCAAAAAACCTGAAAACATTCCAAGCATCTTTTCTGACCACAATGCAGTAAGATTAGATATCAACTATAGGAGAAAAATTATTAAAAATTCTGACATATGGAGGCTGAACAACACGCTGCTGAATAACCAACAAATCACAGAAGAAATCAAAAAAGAAATCAAAATATGCCTAAAAATGAATGAAAATGAAAACACAACAACTCAAAACCTGTGTGACACTGTAAAAGCGTGCTAAGGGAAAGGTTCATAGCAATACAGGCATACCTCAAGAAACAAGAAAAAAGTCAAATAAATAACCTAACTCTACATGTAAAGCAACTAAAAGGGAAGAAATGAAGAACTCCACGGTTAGTAGAAGGAAAGAAATCTTAAAAATTACGGCAGAAATAAATGCAAAAGAAACAAAAGAGACCATAGCAAAAATCAACAAAGCCAAAAGCTGGTTCTTTGAAAGGATAAATAAAACTGACAAACCGTTAGCCAGACTCATCAAGAAACAAAGGGAGAAAAATCAAATCAATAAAATTAGAAAGGAAAATGGAGAGATCACAATAGACAACACAGAAATACAAAGGATAGTTAAAAGACTACTATAGCAATTATATGCCAATAAAATGGACAACTTGGAAGAAATGGACAAATTCTTAGAAAAGTACAACTTTCCAAAACTGAACCAGGGAGAAATAGAAAATCTTAACAGACCCATCCCAAGCACAGAAATTCAAACTGTAATCAGAAATCTTCCAGCAAACAAAAGCCCAGGTCCAGACGGCTTCACAGCTGAATTCTACCAAAAATTTAGAGAACAGTTAACACCTATCCTACTCCAACTCTTCCAGAAAACTGCAGAGGAAGGTAAACTTCCAAACTCATTCTATGAGGCCACCATCACCCTAATACCAAAATCGGACAAAGATGCCACCAAAAAAGAAAACTACAGGCCAATATCACTGATGAACATAGATGCAAAAATCCTTAACAAAATTCTAGCAATCAGAATCCAACAACACTTTAAAAAGATCATACACTGTGACCAAGTGGGCTTTATCCCAGGGATGCAAGGATTCTTCAATACCCACCAATCAATCAATGTAATATACCACATTAACAAATTGAAAAATAGAAGCCATATGATTATCTCAATATGCAGAAAAAGTCTTTAACAAAATTCAACATCCATTTATGATAAAAAAAACTCTCCAGAAAGCAGGAATAGAAGGAACATACCTCAACATAATAAAAGCTATATATGACAAACCCACAGCAAACATTATCCTCAATGGTGAAAAATTGAAAGCATTTCCCCTAAAGTCAGGAACAAGACAAGGGTGCCCCCTTTCACCACTACTATTCAACATAGTTTTTGAAGTTTTGGCCAGAGCAATCAGAGCAGAAAAAGAAATAAAAGGAATCCATATTGGAAAAGAAGAAATAAAACTCTCACTGTTTGCAGATGACATGATCCTCTACATAGAAAACTCTAACGATTCCATCAGAAAATTACTAGAACTAATCAATGTATATAGTAAAGTGGCAGGATACAAAATAAACATACAGAAATCCCTTACATTCCTATACATTAATAATGAAAAAAATAGAGAAATTAAGGACACAATTCCATTCACCATTGCAATGAAAAGAAGAAAATACTTAGGAATAAATCTTCCTAAAGAAACTAAAGACCTATATATAGAAAACACTGGTGAAAGAAATCAAAGAGGACACTAATAGATGGAGAAATACACCATTTCCTGGATCGGAAGAATCAGTATAATGAAAATCAGTATACTACCCAAAGCAATCTATAGATTCAATGCAATCCCTATCAAGCTACCAACAGTATTTTTCACAGAGCTAGAAGAAATAATTTCACAATTTGTATGGAAACAGAAAAAACCTTGAATAGCCAAAGCAATCTTGAGAAAGAAGCATGCAACAGGAGGAATCAACCTGCCTGACTTCAGGCTCTACTACACAGCCACAGTCATCAAGACAGTATGGTACTGGCAGAAAGACAGAAACATAGATCAATGGAATAAAATAGAAAGCCCAGAGATAAATCCACGCACCTTTGGACACCTTATGTTTGACAAGAGAGGCAAGAATATACAACGAAGAAAAAACAATCTCCTTAACAAATGGTGCTAAGAAAACTGGTCAACCACTTGCAAAAGAATGAAACTAGATCACTTTCTAACACCATACACAAAAATAAACTCAAAACGGATTGAAGATCTACACGTAAAACCGGAAACTATAAAACTCCTAAAGGAGAACATAGGCAAAACACTCTCCAACATAAATCGCAGCAGGATCCTCTATGACCCACCTCCCAGAATACTGGAAATAAAGCAAAAATAAACAAATGGGACAAATTTTAATTTTAATTAAACTTAAAAGCTTCTGCAAAACAAAGGAAACTGTAAGCAAGAAGAAAAGAGAGCCTTCAGAATGGGAGAAAATAATAGCAAATGAAGCATCTGACAAACAACTTATCTCAAAAATATACAAGCAATTCCTGCAGCTCAATTCCAGAAAAATAAACAACCCAATCAAAAAATGGGCCAAAGAACAGACATTTCTCCAAAGAAGACATACATATGGGTAACAAACACATGAAAAGATGTTCAACATCACTCATTATCAGAGAAATGCAAATCAAAACCACAATGAGGTACCATTTCACACCAGTCAGAATAGCCACGATCCAGAAGTCTACAAGCAATAAATGCTGGAGAGGGTGTGGAGAAAAGGGAATCCTCTTACACTGTTGGTGGGAATGCAAACTAGTACAGTCACTATGGAGAACAGTGTGGAGATTCCTTAAAAAACTGGAAACAGAACTGCCTTATGACCCAGCAATCCCACTGCTGAGCATACACACCGAGGAAACCAGAACTGAAGGAGACAAGTGTACCCCAATGTTCATCTCAGCACTGTTTATAATGGCCAGGACATGGAAGCAACCTAGATGTCTATCAGCAGATGAATGGATAAGAAACTTGTGGTACATATATACAATGGAGTATTACTCATCCATTAAAAAGAATATGTTTGAATCAGTTCTAATGAGGTGGATGAAACTGGAGCCTATTATACACAGTGAAGTAAGCCAGAAAGAAAAACACCAATACAGTATACTAACGCGTATGTATGGAATTTAGAAAGATGGTAACGATAAACCTGTATGTGAGACAGCAAAAGAGACATGGATGTATAGAACAGTCTTTTGGACTCTGGGAAAGGGAGAGGGTGGGATGATTTGGGAGAATGGCACCGAAACATGTATGTTATCATATGTGAAACGAACTGCCAATCCAGGTTCAATGCATGATACAGGATAGTTGGGGCTGGTGCACTGGGATCACCCAGAGGGATGGTAACGGAGAGGGAGTTAGGAGGGGGTTCAGGATGGGGAACACGTGTATACCCACGTGCCAGATTCATGCTGATATATGGCAAAACCACTACAATATTGTAATTAGCCTCCAATTAAATCTATTTATTTTTTAAAAGGTCATGGTAAGTACAGTAATAAACATTGTTCAATCATAAAAATATGGTAGATACTTCTAAATACATTGTCACTGCTTCCTCTCCCAAAGCTTTCTAGCTTGTCTTTTTCCTCTGAAAAATGCAACCATTAAAGGTAATTGAGAAAATGTCTTATGAGCATAAGAAAAAATAAAATAATGTATTATTTAAGGCATCTTCAAATTTCCCTTCAAAACTCATT
Organism: Oryx dammah; assembly: GCF_014754425.2. Taxonomy (NCBI): domain Eukaryota; kingdom Metazoa; phylum Chordata; class Mammalia; order Artiodactyla; family Bovidae; genus Oryx; species Oryx dammah. The sequence continues at coordinate 101,689 of NW_024070224.1, forward strand.
TTATTACCTCTAATAAAAGTTTAATTTGGATACATCTTGGTAGAGTAAGTTTTCTACAATTCTCACACAAAAAACACTGCCACTGCTCTGTGACCACCCAGAGTGGGATGGGGAGGAAAAAAGTAGGGAGGTTCGAGAGATAAACATGTGTATCTATCATTGATTCATAGGACATAATAACATCTATGGTTGATTCATGTTGATGTATGGCAGAAATCGAACTTAATATTGTAAAGCAATTATCCTTGAACTAAAACTAAATAAAATTTTTAAATATATTAAAAGCAAATCAAGGACACATGACAACCAATAGAACACAGTAACTTTCCAGTAATCAACCCCAAAGACACAGAGATCTGCAATATGCCATAAAGAATTAAGAAATCAAGTTCAGTGAACTAAAAGAAAACACAGAAAAACTAAACAAAACATTGGAAGCTACACATGAACAAAGGAAGTTTAACTGCAAGACAGTGATCATAAAAGAGAACCAAACAAATTTCTGAAAGAATACAGACAGCATCAACAGCAAAATGGATTAAGGAAAAGAAAAAAATTTGATAACATGACCTTAATATACATTAGTCTGAGATAAAACAAAAACTATGGGATATCATTATAGAATGCAACTTACATACTACTGGCATCCCAGGAAACGAGGAGAGAAATAGGGGAACAATGGCTTCAAAGAACTAATGGTTTCTCTAACCTGTAAACATCTAGATATCCAAATGTCCTATATCCCCTGAATTTCATCCTAAATGATGAAATTGAGATCATCCTAAAATGATTTCAAGACACATAATTCAACTTTCTAAAAGGAAAACAGAATTTTAAAAGCAGCAAAGAGAAAATTTTCTCTAATATGTAATCCCCATCAAGTTTATAGATGTGTTTCTCAGAAGAAACAATGTAATATTAACAAGCTAATATTAAAAGAAATTTTTTAAATTAGAGAATAGTTGCTGTACAGTGTTGTGTTAGTTTCTACTGTACAACAAAGTGAATCAACTGTATGTGTACATTTACCTCCTCCTTTTGAAATTTCTTCCATTTAGGTCACAAAGAGCATTGAGTACAGTTCCCTGTGTCTTACAGTAAACTCTCATTAGTTATGTTTTTATACACTGTATTTATACTTTCAATAGTGTCTACGTGTCTATTCCAATCTCCCAATTTATTCCGTTTCTCCCCTCCCCATGCTATTTTTCACGTTGGCCTGAAGAACTCCTTTCAGCATTTATTATAACGCAGCTGTACTGGTGACAAACTCTTTTGCATCTGTTTGGTAAATTCTATCTTTCCTTCATTTCTGAAGGACATGTAGGACAATAATAAATTATTCTATAAATCAAAGACAAAAACTATTAAAAATAACATTAGCTACAATTTTTAGATGAATATACAACATAGGAAAGATAAACTGCAATAAGAGAAACATGAATGTGAGGAGTAAAAGAACAGACCTTTTTCTATGCAATAAAGTTTCAAGTTGGCATCAGCTTAAAACAGGTCATTAGGTGCATGACATTATCGCTAAGCCTCATATTGTTAATCAAAAACCTACAGTAGATATACAAAAGGCAAAAGAAAAAAAAGTTACCACTATAAAAAGTAATCAGTTGCCAAAGTGAAGTGAAGTGAAGTCGCTCAGTCGTGTCCAACTCTTTGCAACCCCATGGGCTGTAGCCTACCAGGCTCCTCTGTCCATGGGATTTTCCAGGCAATAGTCCTGGAGTGGATTGCCATTTGAAAAGAAAGCAGCAAAAGAAGGAAAAAACAAAGAAATCCAGGAAAGAGTAAGATACTAAGTCTTCAAGTATCATTAACCACCCTGATGTTAAATGGACTAAATTTTCCAATCAAAGGACAGAGTGGCTAGATCAATTAGTAGAGAAAAAGAAAAAACAAAAGACTCAACTATCATCAATATGCTGCCTACAGGGCACTCAGTGCACGAGTTAAGGACAAACACAGGTTAAATGTGAAGAGGTGGATAAAGATATTCTTTTCAAATGGGTATTAAAAAAAAGACAGAGATAGCCATACATTAGACAAAACAACAGTAGCTCAAAAATGGGAACAGAAGGTCTTTGCTACTGCTGCTGCTAAGTCAGTTCAGTCATATCCGACATCAGACGGCAGCCCACCAGGCTCCCCCGTCCCTGGGATTCTCCAGGCAAGAACACTGGAGTGGGTTGCCATGTCCTTCTCCAATGCATGAAAGTGAAGTTGCTCAGTTGTGTCTGACTCTTAACGACCCCATGGACTGCAGCCCACCAGGCTCCTCCGTTCATGGGAATAATGATAAATGGTCAATGCGTCCAGACATACGTCAAAAACATGTATAAAACCAACACTGTATCTTGCATTGCATACTTAAATATATTAAACAAATACTAAATGGTGGAGTCTTACTATTGTAATATATGTCTTGTTTCAAATTGATTAGTATTTGTTTTGAAGGGAGAAATATATTAAAATAATTAATAAGTCTCCAGAGGCTTCAATATTACAACTTTTAACACATAGATCATCCAAATACAAAACCTACAAGGAAACCCTATTTGAACTACACATGAGATCAAATGGATCTAACACACATACCATCCAAAAGCAATAGGATATTCCATTCAAAACCAACAGGATCCTCATTCTTCGGACTGTTTTTCACACAGACCATAACATATGTCCCAAATCTAAATAAACTTAGGAAAAATTAATTTATAGCAAGTATCTTTCCTTACAACACTGGTATGAAATGAGAAATCATCAAAAATCTTTCAACAAACCAAAATATCTTTCTACAAAACAAAACGAAATTTGGTAGAATTTTGAATCCTACAAAAAATTTAGAAGAGGACTGAGTTATCCTACTCAAACTTGTCCAGAAAATTTGAGAGGTAGGGAAACTCCCAAACGCATACTTTTAAGCCACCATCATCCAGACTGCAAAACAAAACAAAGATGCCACAAAAAAATAAAACTACAGGCCAGGGGATCATATTAAGACGGCGGAAGAATAGGACAGGAAGACCACTTTCTTCCCAACAAACTCATAGAAAGAACATTTGAACACTGAGCAAATTTCACAAAACAACTTCTGAATGCTGGCAAAGGGACATCAGGCACCCAGAAAAGCAGCCCATTGTCTTCGAAAGGAGGTGGGACAAAATATAAAACATAGAACGAGAGATAAAAGGGGGACAGACAGGACACCCTTCTGGGAAGGGAGTCTTAAAAGAGAAGAACTTTCCAAACACCATGAAACCCTGTCATGGGGGGGGGGGGGGTGGGGGGGGAGGTCTGTGGGGAGTTTTGCAATCTCAAAGGGAAACATAACCAGGAGGAAAACGGAGAAACAAATAAATAAAATAAAACCCACAGATTATGTGCTTAATGGGCAACTCCCAGTGCTCAGATATGCCACCAGCATGCAAGGGCTGAACAGGGAGGCACGGGCTGTACTGTTTAGGGTGAGGACATGGCCTGAATGTCTGAGGGCTATCTGAGGAACCTAAGGTGAGACAGCAACCCCAACTGTGGGATAGCCACAGAGAGAGAGAGAAAAAAAAAAGAGAGACAGCGAGCGAGAGAACTATCCAGCAAAAAGCCCTAACCTGATGGGAATCCCAGACCACCTGACCTGCCTCCTGAGAAATCTGTATGCAGGTCAGGAAGCAACAGTTAGAAGTGGACACAGCAAAACAGACTGGTTGCAAACAGGAAAAGGAGTACATCAAGGCTGTATATTGTCACCCTACTTATATAACTTATATGCAGAGTACATCATGAAAAACGGTGACTGAAGAAAGCACAGACTGGTACCAAGATTGCTGGGAGAAATATCAATAACCTCAGATATGAAAATGACACCACCCTTATGGCAGAAACTGAAGAAGAACTAAAGAGCCTCTTGATGAAACTGAAAGAGGAAAGTGAAAAAGTTGGCTTAAAGCTCAACATTCAGGAAATGAAGATCATGGCATCCGGTCCCAACACTTCATGGGAAATAGATGGGGAAAGAGTGGAAACAGTGTCAGACTTTATTTTGGGGGGGCTCCAAAATCATTGCAGATGGTGACTGCAACCATAAAATTAAAAGTCACTTACGCCATGGAAGGAAAGTTATGACCAACCTAGACAGCATATTAAAAAGCAGAGACATTACTTTGTCAACAAAGGTCCATCTAGTCAAGGCGATGGTTTTCCAGTAGTCATGTATGGATGTGAGAGTTGGACTATAAAGAAAGCTGAGCACAGAAGAGTTGATGCTTTTGAACTGTGGTGTTGGAAAAGACTCTTGAGAGTCCCTTGGACTGCGAGGAAATCCAGCCAGTCCATCCTAAAGATCAGTCCTGGGTGTTCATTGGTAGGACTGATGCTGAAGCTGAAACTCCAATACTTTGGCCACCTGATGCGAAAAGCTGATTCACTGGAAAAGTCCCTGATGCTGGGAAAGACTGAGGGCAGAAAGAGAAGGGGATGACAGAGGATGAGATAGTTGGATGTCCACCGACTCAATGCACATGAGTTTCAGTGGACTCTGGGAGTTGGTGATGGACAGGGAGGCCTGAATACTGCAGTCCATGGGATTGCAAAGGGGCGGATATGACTCAGCGACTAAAATGAACGAAAATGAAAAAGAATACATTTGAATCAGTTCTAATGAGGTGGATGAAACTGGAGCCTATTACACAGAGTGAAGTAAGCCAAAAAGAAAAACACCAACACAAACATATGGAATTTAGAAAGATGGTAATGATAACCCTACTTGCGAGACAGCAAAAGAGACACAGATATATAGAACAGTCTATCGGACTCTGCGACTGAAGGGAGGGTGGGATGATTTCAGAGAATTACACTGAAACATGTATATTATCGTATGTGAAACCGATCGGCAGTCCAGGTTCAATGTTGAGACAGGGTGCTCAGGGCTGGTGCACTGGGATGACCCAGAGGGATGGGATGGGAAGGGAGGTGAAAGGGGGGTTTGGGATGGCTGACTGATGTCAATGTATGGCTAAACCACTACAATATTGTAAAATAAGAGACAGCAAGGGTGAACGTCGACATCCTAGGAATCAGCAAACTAAAATGGACCGGAATGGGTGAATTTAACTCAGATGACCATTGTATCTACTACTGCGGGCAGGAATCCCTCAGAAGAAATGGAGTAGCCATCACTGTCAACAAGAGTCCAAAATGCAGTACTTGGATGCAATCTCAAAAACGACAGAATGATCTCTGTTCATCTCCAAGGCAAACCATTCAATATCACAGTTATCCAAGTCTATGTCCCAACCAGTAACGCTGAAGAAACTGAAGTTGAAAGGTTTTATGAAGACCTACATGACCTTTTAGAACTAACACCCAAAACAAGATGTCCTTTTCATTATATGGGATTGGAATGCAAAAGTAGGAAGTCAAGAAACACCTGGAGTAACAGGCAAATTTGGCCTTGGAATGCGGAATGAAGCAAGGCAAAGACTAATAGAGTTTTGCCAAGAAAAGGCACTGGTCATAGCAAACACCCTCATCCAACAACATAAGAGAAGACTTTACACATTGACATCACCAGATGGTCAACACCAAAATCAGATTGATTATATTCCTTGCAGCCAAAGATGGAGAAGCTCTATACAGTCAACAAAAACAAGACTGGGAGCTGACTGTGGCTCAGATCATGAACTCCTTATTGCCAAATTCAGACTCAAATTAAAGAAAGTAGGGAAAACCGCTAGACCATTCAGGTATGACCTAAATCAAATCCCTTATGATTATACAGTGGAAGTGAGAAATAGATTTAAGGGCCTAGATCTGATAGATAAAGTGCCTGATGAACTATAGAATGAGGTTCGTGACACTGTACAGGAGACAGGGATGAAGACCATCCCCACGGAAAAGAAATGTGAAAAAGCAAAATGGCTGTCTGGGGAGGCCTTACAAATAGCTGTGAAAAGAGAGGCAAAAAGCAAAGGAGAAAAGGAAAGATATAAGCATTGGAATGCAGAGTTCCAAAGACTAGCAAGAAGAGGTAAGAAAGCCTTCCTCAGCGATCAATGCAAAGAAAGAGAGGAAAACAACAGAATGGGAAAGACTAGAGATCTCTTCAAGAAAATCAGAGATACCAAGGGAACATTTCATGCAAAATGGGCTCGATAAAGGACAGAAATGGTCTGGAGCTAACAGAAGCAGAAGATATTAAGAAGAGGTGACAAGAATACACGGAAGAACTGTACAAAAAAGATCTTCACGACCCAGATAATCATGATGATGTGATCACTAATCTAGAGACAGACATCTTGCAATGTGAAGTCAAGTGGGCCTTAGAAAGCATCACTACGAACAAAGCTAGTGGAGGTAATGGAATTCCAGTTGAACTGTTTCAAATCCTGAAAGATGATGCTGTGAAAGTGCTGCACTCAATATGCCAGCAAATTTGGAAAACTCAGCAGTGGCCACAGGACTGGAAAAGATCAGTTTTCATTCCAATCCCAAAGAAAGGCAACGTCACAGAATGCTCAAACTACTGCACAACTGCACTCATCTCAAGTGCTGGTAAAGTAATGCTCAAAATTCTCCAAGCCAGGCTTCAGCAATACCTGAATGGTGAATTTTCAGTTGTTCAAGCTGGTTTTAGAAAAGGCAGAGGAACCAGAGATCAACTTGCCAACATCCGCCGGATCATGGAAAAAGCAAGAGAGTTCCAGAAAAACATCTATTTCTGCTTTATTGACTATGCCAAAGCCTTTGACTGTGTGGATCACAACAAAGTGTGGAAAATTCTGAAAGAGATGCGAATACCAGACCACCTAACCTGCCTCTTGAGAAATCTGTATGCAGGTCAGGAAGCAACAGTTAGAACTGGACATGGAAGAACAGACTGGTTCCAAATAGGAAAAGGAGTATGTCAAGGCTGTATATTGTCACCCTGCTTATTTAACTTATATGGAAAGTACATCATGAGAAACACTGGACTGCAAGAAACACAAGCCGGAATGAAGACTGCCGGGAGAAATCTCAATAACCTCAGATATGCAGATGACACCACCCTTATAGCAGAAAGTGAAGAGGAGCCAAAAAGCCTCTTGATGAAAGTGAAAGAGGAGAGCGAACAAGTTGGCTTAAAGCTCAACATTTCGAAAACGAAGATCATGGCATCCGGTCCCATCACTTCATGGGAAATAGATGGGGAAACAGTACAAACAGTGTCAGACTTTGTTTCGGGGGCTCCAAAATCACTGTAGACGGTGACTGCAGCCATGCAATTGAAAGACGCTTACTCCTTGTAAGAAAACTTATGACCAACCTAGATAGCATATTCAAAAGCAGAGACATTACTTTGCCGACTAAGGTCCGTCTAGTCAAGGCTATGGTTTTTCCTGCGGTCATGTATGGATATGAGAGTTGGACAGTGAAGAAGGCTGAGCGCCGAAGAATTGATGCTTTTGAACTGTGGTGTTGGAGAAGACTCTTGAGAGTCCCTTGGAGTGCAAGGAGATCAACCCTGGGATTTCTTTGGAAGGAATGATGCTAAAGCTGAAGCTTTAGTGCTTTGGCCACCTCATGCAAAGAGCTGACTCGCTGGAAAAGACTTTGATGCTGGGAGGGACTGGGGGCAGGAGAAGAGGACGACCCGGGATGAGATGGCTGGATGGCATCACGGACTCAATGGACTCGAGTCTGAGTGAACTCCAGGAGGTGGTGATGGACAGGGAGGCCTGGCGTGCTGCGATTCATGGGGTCGCAAAGAGTCGGAGACAACTGAGCAACTGAACTGACTGTGAAATAATTAGCCTCCAATTAAAAAAAAACCCCACAGGCCAATATCACTGATTATCATAGATGCAAAAATCCTAAACAAAATTCTAGCCAAAAGTATCCAACAACATATCAAAAAGACCACACATCATGACCAAGTGGGCTTCATTCCAGGGATGCAAGAATTCATTCCATGGATACAAGGATTCATTCCAGCGATGCAAGGATTCTTCAATAATTACAAATCAATCAATGTGATACACCATAATACAAACTAAAAGATAAAAATCATGCGATTATCTTAGTAGACGCAGAGAAACCCTTTGACAAAATTCAACACACATTTATGATAAAAATTCTCCAGAAAGCAGACAGAAAAGGAACATACCTCAAGATGATGAAAGCCATAACCACAGACCCACAGCAAATATTTTCCTAAATGAAGAAAAATTGAAAGCATTTCCTCTAAAATAGGAACAAGGCAAGAGCGCTCACTCTCACCAGTACTACTCAACGTAGTTTTTGAAGTCCTAGTCATAGCAATCAGAGAAGAAAAAGAAATATTCAGATTGGAAAAGAAGTAAAACTTTCACTGTTGGCAGATGACATAATCCTCTACGTACACGTACATGTGACTAATTCATGTTGATGTATGGCAAAAACCATCACAATGTTGTAAAGAAATTACCCTCAAATTAAAACTTATTTTTAAAAAGAAATAAGAAATTATAATAAGAAAGTGGGAAACTAACTTAGCAAAACACCTCTGAAACAATCAACTTGTGAAAGAAGAAATCATATTAAAATTCAAAATATTGTGAGGCAAAAAGGAAACAAAACATACTTAGATGCAGCAAAAGCAAATGACAAATTCACATGAAAAATAAACATCTCAAATAAACAACCTTGTATTACCCCCTCAAGGAACTAGAAAAGGAACAAAAACTAAGCTCAAAGTTGGCAGAAAGAAAAAAAAGAACATAGCAGAAAGAAACAAAATAGCAACCAGAAAATACAGAAAAGGAAACCTAGGAACTGGTTTTAAGTAAGATTAAACTGCCAAACATTTAGCAGACTAAAAAAATACCTAAATAAAATCAGAAATAAAAAGACATTACCACAGACATTAGAGAAGCACAATCACTAAGAACAGGTACATGTCAACATACTGGATAACCTACAAAACATGGGTAATGTCCTAGAAACATGTAATTCCTAATAAGACTATACAAGCCAGAAACAAATAACCGAATAAGGCAGCAAAAAAGACAACACCTGATTCCCCTCAACCGCTGGGACTTAGCAGTTAAGACCCTTCTTGACCCTATTAGACAAGAGGTAGACTGGGAGTTTAAGTGTTTCATCTAGTGGAAATACCAAAATACCCGGGATACCGAGTGCATCTCAAACCAAGAAAGAAACATCAACAAGAAAGTAGGATAATGGAAGAAAGCTGATCTAAGGCAACTGCACTAGAAAACATGATTAAAAACTTCAAAAAGGGATTTAATGGAGACTACAGGACAAAGATGATGCCCAACCAGCTCTGCATTCTCTGCTAGGTTCAATGGCCTGCAAAGGGAGTCAGCTGACCACCAGAGCGCATCATGGACTTAAATTTAATAAAGACAGTCTATGCCATAGTTGGGCTTCCCTGGTGGCTCAGACGGTAAAAGCATCTGCCTACAATGCAGGAGACCCGGGTTCGATCCCTGGGTTAGGAAGATCCCTTGGAGAAGGAAATGGTAACCCACTTCAGTATTTTTGCCTGGAGAATCCCATGGATAGAGGAGCCTGGTGGGCTAGAGTCCATGGGGTCGCAGAGAGTCAGACATGACTGAGCAACTTCATTTCACTTCTTCTTCATGCCATAGTTACAGGAAAACCTGAACATCCCAATCAGTTCCCATACATAAAACTCTTGGCTAGGGATATCCCAGGACCACTCCCCCACCACCTGCCCCCCAAAATGGGTTCAATTTTATATCCAAAATGAAGAAGATAAGATATTAATGGCCTAAAAGGTAGGCAAAGATGGAAAGGAGATCTTACAGGATCCAGAGGGGGGAAGAACTTCCCATGCCACCATACTGGATGATGATCCCACCAACCAATGTTCCTGCAGTGCCAAGAGCTTCCCCACAGAGAACTGACCAGAGGCTGGTAAGCATCCCAGCACCTCCACCTTCACCAGTCCTCCCGACAGC